>NC_053460.1:15660216-15779277 GCF_015227805.2 Hirundo rustica
CAAGCACTGGTAAAAACAAAATAGCAAATAAGTCAGAAAGCATTACCAAAATAAAGATTTCTTTTCGCAGCCTAAGGACAATCCCTCAGATTTAACAGAGCTCAAACTATCTACCCACGGGGAAAGAGCAGGACTGAAGTTTCTGCAGCTTTACAAAAAGATTCTGCAGGCAACAAGTGCTTTCCCACGTCCCAGAGGCTGAGCTGTCAGCCTGGGTCTGCTGGGAAGTGCAGGTTGTTTCCAGGAGGCAGGAGAAGCCCTGGGCTCTTGGCCTCACGAGGTAAAATGGGTCAGCTTGGGACAACCTCACTGTTCTTTACACTGGGAATCCCTCAAAAGGATCAGCATTAGGTTTTTATTGGATCTTACTGGGTTTTAATTGCAGTGTTTTATATAGGGAGGCTGGAGAAAGCCAGCAGCATGGGAAGTACTGCAAATTAGGAAGTGTCCCACAAGCTCAAGAGGAAGTTTCTCCTTTATCTTAATTTTCAGATACTAGCAAAACAACAGGAAGAAGCTGTATCAACAATATTTCAGAGGAACAAGTGAAAAATAATGAAGTTATTTAAAGCAAGTTATATAGTCCATACATTCTTTCTTCATGTCTTTTTATAAACCATCTAAAAATTGGTATTCAAGAGATAACTTATCAATGGACACTTGCATGAGGCACAGTAAACACAGAGCCCACAGAAGGAAAATTCCTGTTTCCAACAACTATCCCTGCACTGAATGAAGCAGCACAATTCTTTTCACTTTCCATAACTCATTTGCATGAATTTACTTTTTTGCCTTAAGAGGTTGTTGTAATGTGTGTTAAAACACACACTGCAATTTTAACTCCATAATATCACGAAAGAAATACAGTGTTAGTATAAAGTGTAAAAATATGAGTGCTGTTAAATTCTTTGAACAGAAACAACCACACAGCGCTGCTCAAAAGCACCACCCAAAGGTAGAAGGGATGTAAAGACATTTAGAGAATTGTCTTTTTTTTTTTAATTTCAGCAAAACCTGTATGTAAAAAATGACAGCACAGTGAAACTTGACAGAGGCTTTTGATTGAAGTCACTGATTTCCACAGCTGCACCTGTAGGAAATTGATGATAATGCTGTCTAAACCATTCATTATGATTTGTAACTTTACTCGAATGAGCACTGGATTTATAAATTTGCTAGACGTGTGTTGTAGATAATATGACAAAACACTGTTTTCAATTGAAAATTCTTTTGACCTAATTTTATGAAAATCATGCAAAATTGGAGAAGGGAATTTATTTCTAAAGCACTCTGAAACAGCTGAAGTTGTAATTTTGGAACAGCATGCATGGAAGTGAAATATATTCACCAGAGAAATTCAGCTATCAATTGTACACCTTCCCTAGG
This sequence comes from Hirundo rustica, assembly GCF_015227805.2. Lineage (NCBI taxonomy): Eukaryota > Metazoa > Chordata > Aves > Passeriformes > Hirundinidae > Hirundo > Hirundo rustica. The sequence goes on from NC_053460.1 coordinate 15,661,603, forward strand.
ATTACAAATATATAGGATAAGACTTTTTCATACTGCCAAAAATCAGTTTCTTCTTAGACAAAAAATATTTACGTCTGTTAACCATACTTTCAGTATTTCCAAGGATGAAATAAGCAATAACACAGCATTTAAAAATATATATGGGCATAAACTTTGAGTATAAAACATGGGATGCTAATCATGAACTGTTAACTGGTCATATATTTTGATGGAATTAGCATTTTAACAGCCTATTAGCCAGATACTTTAAATTTGAGGAATTTGATGCATTCTTGTTCAAAACACTGTGTTACACTAATATAAAGCAAATTAACATATTTCTTTTAACTTTTGCAAAAAAATACTCCAGATATAAGGAATCATAAGACTGCCACAGACTGGATTTAAGTAGGGTAATCTGCTGGGGTATGGTTTTGCCCTCTTTACTGACATTCATTGCTCACAAAGAAAAGTTGAGAAACTATGAAGCAAGAGAAGCACAGACACCAACTCACTGGAGCACAGATCAAACACTAGAAATGTTAGGAAAAGGCATCACCTGGCACAGAATACAGATCTCTCACCTGCAGTCACAGTAACACAAATACCTTCCACAGGAACATTTTTCTTACTAAAGTTGACTTTGTCTGCATAAGTAATTAGAGCCAAAAACATGCAGAATGATTATTTATTAATGCAGGAAGGATGCAGGGTAGAGTTCTCCACATGCTTCTGTTGCAAGAAGACAAAATTGAGCTAATTTACAAAACTCCCTCATCAAAGAAACAAGATTTGTAGTTATTCTGCTCTTGTAAGTATGCCTACACTGTGATTTTACCACCAACTGGAAAATTTCTTCCTGTTTTTATTTCTCTTTGTTGAGGAAGCCAGTGAAATAACTAGTTATTAGGATAAACACAACACTGAACAGCAAAATTGGGTTTCTACAGATACACTGTAATGTAAAATCACATTTCAGCCTGAAAAATACAGAGAGGCTTGTTAAAACCACAAAGAAGTCTTCCGTATGTTCCCTTTTTCTTTAAGCCTTGATACATTTCTGCAAAGCAAACCTAAGAAAAGCGTTTTTAAGATTATTTGCATAGTGTGATATAAGGTCCTGGTACTTCTGATTTTACAGGTTCTGCAAGATGGGAAGAGACTTCCTTTTGTCAAAGGAGATTTTCCCATGAAAATCCCGTGTAAGGCAGGACATCTCCTGAAGGCTGAGGAAAGCTCAGGGGCCAGGACTACACCTGTAAGGATGCTAAAGGCTCAGGCAAGACCAGCTCAGAGGCCCCTCAGCCTTTCTCCTCCACAGGAGCCAATGTCACATTCCAAAAACTTTAACTGTAAAGGGGAAAAAAATGAATTTATCCCAAGCTCTTTCTGTCAGGAAAACTACAAACAATAGAAGAGCCCTGCCAGTACTGGGGTATGACCTCTCTCCCATCCATGCACGTGCTGCAGGAGGAAGATCCTTAGGGTTCTCACTTTGTAGAGAAATCAGCAAGAGTTCACTTTTAAATGCCATAGTTCAGACCCACTTCCCTAAAACTTCAGCATATTCCACAATAAGACGTCACAATTTTAGCTCAAACAAGATTTGCAGACTGTATGAACATTACAGGAAAAGGTGCAGAAGGGAACACATAGCTCCCCACATCTTCACTAGAATCAAGAGATTTGGCAATGGGTATTTGGAGACTGCTTCAAAAGAATTAGTAATTCTTTAAAAAGCAGTAAAGTACAGTTTGAAACAAGCACATATATACACACGTGGTCTGCTCTCCTCGTTAGATTGACCTCAGCAGCTTGTTGAAGGAGCAGGGATCCTCAGGCAGCCAGCAGACATCTCTCACTGCAAAGCATATGCTCACTTTTCCTCAACTGTTACCTAATTTGTGCACCAAAATCCCTTTTAGATGGTAACATTAAGGAAATTCACAGGACAATGACCCTCTAGAGTATGCACCAATTTCAGCCATTAGAAAAATAAAATCAGTAATTAAATTACCTGCAATTTTCAGCTGTCTCACCCTTTGAAGGACAATATGCTGTTACAAAATGGAACAGTTCATACAGAGATTTCTGACAAACCTCAAGCCTGCTTGGAATTGTTACAAGATGGTCAGTCTTTTGTGAAAAAGAGGTCAGATTCCCTGTTCAAATTACCCAAGAGGTCACATTCCCATAGGATTTCAAGCAGATATTCACTTCAGTTCACTCATTTACAGTGTTGCTCAGAAAAGCCTGTTTTACCACTATTAATAGAATTGTTCAATATCACACTGCCTAATTATATGAGGTCCTCCACAACATATTTATTTAAAGTTAGCTTAAAATATACTGTATTTGATACTTTCAGTGTTCCTGAGCCTGGTTCCTCTTACCTGCCCCTTTCCCTTTCTGGCTGACTCTCTCTAGTTCATAAGATTTTCATTAGAAGTCGACCCAAACAGGAGCCATGCGTCCAACTTGATGATGCTGATTCAAACCTACTTTGATTCCAGACTTCCATGAGGAATGCTTTCAGTACTCCTACAGGATTTGACTAACAACTTCTGACAAATTCAAAGATTCAGCATCTGGGAGTTCATTATCTACACCAACACACGAGCAGGAGCTCAGTGTAACACCCTTGTCTTCAGCTCTGAAAGAACACTCAGACATGTCTAGCAGAAATAATTGAGACAGGAGATCATAATACCAGCACACGCAAGCAGGTGAGTTAAAAAGATCATCTGGGCTCCCTCATGACTCTCTCTGTGATGGACCTTAGACAGTGGGGAGAACATCCTGTTCCTTAGAACAGGACAAGTGTCTCAGACGGCATCTCAGCCATTGCCTTTTCAAATACATCAGTGCTGGCACTCGACACCGGTACAGGTCTTGTGGTGTTCAACTTGGGGATCAGTGATTATTGCTCAGATCTCCTGTAAGTCACTCATTTGTTCCTAATGAGTTTGTGAACCGAGGATACCCAAGGCAGAACCATGCACACTAATTACAGGTACGTATGAAAAGTTATGAGACGCTTGGTGAGAATTACTAAAGGTAATACAGGCAGCAGATATATTTTAAGTAAGAAAATGACAGGAACAAAATATTTTCAACTCCTGAAATAATAGAAGGTTTTAATCTTTACTCTCTAACTGTGACATTGTACTCTTATTAAATAAAAGTAGATAAGACTGGGTAGCAATCTTCAGCCAAAGCATATTTTCATCATCAATGGTCAGCACCTAAATTTCATGGAATACAGTGCTGGGAGAAAATTGTGTCAGCAGCCCTCCAACAGGAGAGGAAAGGGGGATGAACACTTGTGGCTGTGTATCCATTCATACACCTGCAAGAAAGCAGGTAGAAAGGAAAGCCTCCACAGAAGTTTTAATGTTGAAACTCCACCAAGGGCCTCCCCAAGACTCTACTCCAATGGCTCTACCAGACCTATTAACCTTAGACCCAAAGTGGCTTACACTGAGGATTAATCAAGAGAAGAAATACAAATAAAGTGCAAAAGGTAAAGAGAAAGGACAAGAAGAGGGTCTAAAAAAATAAAATTTCAAAGGAAGAGATGCTCCATCTACCAAGGACCACGTACCCAGGGGTAGTCAAGAATAAAAAAATTGCACAAAACTGAGTCCAAAAGAATTCATGAGCCAAAATATTTCATGAGCCTGAGTTCTGATGCTGAAAAGCAAAAAAGCAATAGCTACAAATTGATTGAGATTTCTCTCACTTTTCATTCAAGCATTTTATTTATCACAATTTCAAATTTTCGTTTTGTGAATTGCTCTTGAAAGGTGGTGATATTCCAGCTCACAAAGTAAATTTTACAAAATAAATTTATTATGGTTTTTTTTTAATTATTTTTAACTCACTTGCACTGATTTTTTTTTCAAAATACAATTAAAGTACATGTTTGACCAAATGGACATAATGTTTTTTCTTCTCAAGTTCTGTAAACATGACAAAAAATAAATATGGGGCTAAGAATGTCTTCTCTGTTAGCAATTAAATTAATTTTGCATAAATTAAAAATTGCAAAATCTAAAATCTCATTAAAGAGATAAAAATTGCAGAGGCTTTATAAGCCAATAAATAAGATCAGAATGGGGCAGATTTTTTTTATTATTATTATATGCATCTTCTGTTACCAGCATTTCACATGTTCACAATATTTTCCCCAATGTATTGACATGAAATCACTCTGGCAGGGGGAGTGGAAGAGGTGTGAAGATTATTGCTACCATGTGTATGTGAGGGGGCAGCAACACACAAACAGTTTCCAGTCATCCAAGGGAACCAACGCTTAACACCATTTCTAAAATTACTATAAATAAATACCCTGCAGTGGATCACATACCCACAGCTCCTGTTTTCCTGCGGAAAGCGCAGCACACACTATTGCACGGGAAAAACAACACATTTCTTTGAGATCCACCATTCTTGCAGTGTAGAGAAAGGACTTGAGATTTCTGATTTTATTTAAACCTGCAACTTGCAAAATCCATCGGCTCCCCTTGAACTAAGAGCTGTGGATCTGCCCTTTTCTCCTCTGTACTTTTAACATAATAGGTATTATTACCCATAACTTTTTATTTAAAAAGAATTGTGCCGCCAGGAAAATGAATGAATTTAATTATCAATGCAGTGTGAAAAAAATCATTAGAGCAAGAGCCTGGAACACTACGTATTAAAAATAAACAAAGGCTATTAAAAACAGTTTTTAAAAGTGTCATTCTTTCTTCAGTTCTTAAAATGTAAGTAATACAAACACAGAAACAACAGAACATTTTGTAAACAACTCTAGTTAGTGGCTAAAGATGGCCTAAGAAAATGCTAAATGACTGACTGGATCATTTAACTTTAAATCTATACTTTATGTGGCAATATGGAGAGGTCATTTGATTGCTATGCATAAAAAAATTAGAATTCTAACATGATCTAAAAGTTTCACCCTCATAAGACAAAATTTTCATTATAAAATTGTATTTAGTGGCATTCGTACATATCCGTCACCTCAGTTTTACAGTATTATAGTTCTATGAGTTTTCAACAGGGCATTATAGAAAGGACTATTTAAAAATAGAGTAGAACTTTTTTCCTTTATAAAGTATGTTCTCTGGATTGTTTCAGAGTTGTAAAATGAAAAAAAGCAGGTTCAAACATGAACTGCAGGTTGTTGCACAGAATTACTTCTTATTATACCATCTAGAAATCAGCATTTTTACCTGCAGATTTTCATCAAATAAGGTGTTCTCAGCAACAAGCTTTAGGTTCCATTCACTGTACATGGACATTTACAGAGTCATTATTCAGTTTTTGAAGATTTGTAAAGAAATTTTTGTATACTCACATAAGGAATAATCTGGGCCAAATGTCTTCCTCTACAGCAGCATGAAAAGCCTCCTCTATCCTCAAGAGAAAAATTTAAACCAAAATTTGTGGCCTCTGAAAGACTGTTATTAGAAGAAAAAAGTACATTACCTGTGTATTGTTGCTGTGAAAAAGCAGGTCAAAATCTTAACTCCAGATATATGGGAGCAGTTTCTACCAAAATTTACAAATTGCTTCCAGACGTAATGTGGTCTTGCTGATTAAACTGTAACTTACTGAAGTCCTGGCTCAGAGCTGCTTCTCAAAATACTCTTATTTACTTCAATATCTGGTTAAAACTGTACACTTCTAAAATACTTCTTTTCTACATATTTAATTTTTAAAAAATCCAAAAGAATGCTAGTAGATATCACAGCCACCCACCCAGCAGAACAGCAGGCTGCCAATTGGGCTGGGAGGGAATGAAGTAAAACCAGTGGGTGGGAGGCGGCCACAGAAGGTTCTAAGTGAGGGAAGAGAGCATTGTATAGAATCCACCAAAGATCAGACTTGATCTTCTTGTGTGCTCTTGAAACAAACACTATTTCAGAGCTGACATGTCTAAGCTGAGATTTTAACAAAGCCCCTGTTGATATTGTAAATAAAGACAACTAGAAAATCAAATCGTTTCCAAAACGACTTATTGTCTCACTTTCTGAACATATGTTCATTAGTGGTTACTTAGTATGGGGGGGTTCTCGTGGGGTTTTTTTCGGTGGTTTTTTGCTTGTTTGTTTTTTGGTGTGTTTTGTTTGTTTGTTTTTGTGGTGATGCCCTTTGTAATGAAGTCATACAACAGCCAGCAACGTTTCCCAGCCTTAGGCTTTATTGTGTAGAACATTTCAGACTCTAACTTTACTACTTCACTACTACTAGGGAATGTTCCCTATTGATTTCAAAGGGATTACTCCTACAAGCAGGAGGATTTGCAGAACTGGGATCTCAGACATGCTTTCCCTTCCTATTCCGCTGGAGACATCAGAAGGGCATCTGGAGTTTGAGAGACATCGTGCAAGAGAGCTAAGGAGTTACAGAGAACATGAATTTTAAGACAACCACATTGCATGGCCAAGGAACCTCCCCAAGTGCTGGGACAGAAATTACAGAGCTTTAGCAGGGAATAATGAGACGGCAAAGAGGAAAGAAAGACACAGCTTAGTGGAAACTAAATGTGAACCAGATTTACCCGTAATGTTCAGCAGTGAAACTACTGAAGGATTTAACAGCATTACTGATATTCCTGAAAATCAAAACTTGCACCTGTCATTTGGCAGATTGCACAGGTTTCCTCTGCAGAGGGGAAAATTTTCGTCCTAAGAGGACAATTACAAGTCTAGAGCTTGGTAGTGGGGTTACTCCAGACAGATGCCAACAGAGCCTTCCCATGCCTAGACTCTCAAAGAAACCCAGGAAACGACCATGTTTTAGCCTAGAGAAGTCAGGAATGTCCTTGCAGGAGCACCTCTGCTCTGTCTACTCCCCCCTGCAATCTCAAACATTAAATTTGCCTGTGGCATTTCTCAGGAGAACCTGCTTGAGAGCCCCCACTGTGACAATCCATGGCCAGTTCTGTGCCCAATGCACAGAGGAACCTGTTCAGTTTACCAGGAATGAAATGGAGATCAGGCTAAACCACGTCCACAACTCCTCCTACCTGTGTTATTTTCCCACTTAATCATTCAATCAGAGTGGGCGCAAAATAGTTGATTGGTTTCAGACTTTAAAGTGTTTCAAGTATTTGTTTTACATAAATTTTGCTTCAAATAAATTTCAGTTCTCTGTAGTGGGTAGGGCCCAGCAGTCAGGTTGTGGGGGTTCTGTTTGCGTTCCTGTGCAGGCCCACTGCAGTCCTCAGCATGGAGCAGCTTTCCAGGAGGGGTGTCCTCCTCCCCCTGCTAACCAACAGCGCCACACAAAGCCATCTGGCAAAGTATTTCAGACCCCTGGACAAAGGGCATTTATCAAAGTTTTTTTCTCATATTAACTGTGAGAAAATAAGCAGAATAAAGATGGTCCTTTCTCTTGCCTACTTACAGCAGCGATTACAGAAAAGATGCACTTCATATGCCACAGCTTGAATCCATAGTAGGGCAGTGACAAAGAACCAACATCAAAGAAAATATTTTGGTGGAACATTAATTTTCATGATGTTATACATAATGCTACCAAATCATAGTTCAATCTTCTTATTTGTAAGTGAATAACCTCTACATAAAAGTACAATTCATATGTGAGCTGAAAAGAAAATGTCTTTCTTTAGCATTCCCACTATTAGGCAAGCAGATGGCTCAATCTAAATGACCATGTGAAAGAAAGACAAAAAAGACCAGCACAGATCAATATCCTCACCATGATTCCTGCATTCCAATAAATACCAAACCATCAAGAGCAACAGCAGAGAGAAAAAGAGCATCAAAATATCATTTTAGAAAAAACAGTAAATAACCGAAACCAATCTGAAAACAAACAGCCAGTAGATTTAATAAGAAGAACGTAAACAAAAGCCAAACAAGCTTCACTCTTGCCACCAGTGCCTGCAGTTATCTAGAATGTAAGCAACAAAATAAACCACCCCAAACCTCAGTGTATCACATACATACGCCACAGGGAGAAATATATCAAAAAGAAAGAAAAATTATTACTTCTACATAAAAGAGTTACTGTATTTATGTGTTTGGGTATTTGTTTAGATTTTTTGTGGGATTTTAGTTTGGGTTGGTTGGTTTTGTTGGTTTGGGGTTTTTAATTACAGACAAAATATAAAGATTTCTTATTTTTCCAAGGGGCAAATCATACTCTATAAGGAACACCATGATGACGTCAAAGAAATGCCAAATGAACAGATTGGAGCTATCTCAGAAATGGGGAAAACACACCAAGCCAAGAGCTTTTAAAAACCCAGCAGCAAAGTTCCTTGCTGCACACAGACCCCTCTCCTGGCCCTGGCTCATGCAGCTCCTCCGTGGTGGCAGCAGAGCCATCGATTTACCAGGATTTCTTACTCTGAGGCACAGCCAGTACCTGGGTGTGTTCAGTGGGTTGAACACCAGGAAACCTCTTTCTGTCCTCACCTAGGCCTGCACTCACACCAGGGAAGGAGCCAGTTCTCTCAAGCCAGGGCACAGGTGAGTTCACACTTGCAGACTGCACCTTCTGCAGGAAGCGAGTTCCTCTCCTGCTGCTGCAGGTTCTGCCAGGTTCAGCTGATCACTGCACGTCCACTCGCTGCTCCCCTTTCCAGAGCACCTTGTTGAAACAGAAAACAAAACCAGGGGAGTATCCATCTCAAGCAAACAGCAGGAACCTAAGAGAGCTTTATCTCTGCACAATAAGTACAAGTATTAATAATTTACAGAATTAATAACTTACAGAGTACTTAGTTTCTGGGTACAGGTAAGCATCTGTTTTACAGTGAAAGCCAAGAGCATCTCACCTTCCTCAGTCTTTCCCCCTAACAAGCTAAAGTCATCCAACTGAACAACCAAATTCTCTTTGGAACTACTGATGAGGACCAGAAACTCAGGACATGCATCTGCTACACCGACTGAGTGTAGTCTAAGATAAAATCCAGAAACTTAATTAAGCACATAAGTCATCCTCTAGTGGAATTTACTGGTAAATTTCACCTGACAAAGCATGCAGTTATAGATGAAAGGGGAGACGAAAAGATTAATTTTAAAATATATTCCAAAGTATTTTACATAGATATTTTGGGCCTGGGCATATCCACTTCTCACTATCCAGCACTCGGTAAGGAAATTTCAGTGATCATGTCTCGTACTAAAAATGTTTTTCTTTCTACAATGCTTTAGTGAAATTCTACCAAGGAAACCTGAATTTCAGACTCCTTAAAGGGTTCCAAAGACAATTCCTTGCTGATCAAGTTATTAAAGGTTGAATAATCATCTGGGCAATCAAACAAGCCAGTAGAAAGCATCTTAACTACTGGCTGTGCAAATTCTCCAAATCCTTGAGCAGAATGTCAGGTACGTGGGCTTGAGAGGCAGCAGACCAAGAGGCACATCCAGAGAGCACGCCAAAGCTCCGTGCAGCCCTGTCAGAGCTGACCTGGCTTGTGCAGAACTTGAACCTAGAGCTTGCAAACAGGATAACCACTGGACAAAGGTTGTCTGTACTTTGACACAGAACACAAGGGAAACTGCTGCTTAAAATCAATGGGCTTTGGAATAGACACTTGAGTAATCATTTCTATTTACTTTAATAGAAGTGGAAAAAAAGCATAACAGTCTTTAAGAAATTTAAATCACTTTCATCCCTGTTTATTTAACCAACTACTAGGAACTTACAACTCTACTAACCACATTGCATTGACATTCAGAGATCTGAGTGAACCAGCAATTCCTAGAGCTAAGTCTAATCCCCGAATGATCACTATACCAAGATGACATTTTTCCATAGAGATGCCCATGGGTAGAAGTGTGAGCTGGCTGATGAACATACTTGATTTTTCAGTTTTCAAAAACAGGACACACTAACAGCATGAATTACATTATATTATAAAGAAATATGAGTGATTTTAAAAGCAGGTCAAGTATATACTATTCATAATTTCAGTCATTTAAACAAAGTTATCCTTTAAGATATATTTAGTTTCCTACTAAAAAACCAAGCCTGCCAGTACACATTTCCATATCTCAAACTCCATTACTCTTTTAAAAAAATCCCAAAATCTTCCATTAATAAAGCTAAGAAACAGAATTCTATCATAAAGCCCAGATGTAAAAAGATATATACCCATCAGCCCACTGAGTGTTCCAATCACAGCTGAATATTTTAATACTTTCTAGAATGCATTTGACCATTAAAATGTTGGGATCATATCTAGCCATTTAAAACAAGGACAGTTTGAAAAACATGAAAAAAACCCCAACAGACAGTATTACTAAACAAACACTTTGAAAAGTTCTTAGCATAAAACATCCCACAAATCCCACACACCCCAATACAAACATCTGAAAATAGCCCTGGCTCGAGATCCTTTAAATCTTTTCTAACCCACGGTTTTATAACCCTGTAAATCTTGCATTTTATTTTAGGACATCAGACAAATGCGTTGTATTTTTACTGTTATTTGCATCAAAAATTTTTTAAAATGGTCAAAAAAGCAAAAAGTATATATCATGGCAAAACTATAGAATTTACCAAATGTAAATTTTAACACTGCCAAAAAACAACACTAAATTTCATTTTATAAACATGAAAATGGAACATAGAGTAAATTAGTGTGGATTAACCTGGTTTTTAGAACTGAGACACTGCAGAGTTTTGGAGTTCACCAAACCACTCTTCCTTGCAGTCTCTTTGGCTGCATTTAGTCTGAAACACAGAGGCTTTAAAAGGCCTCAAAAGCTGACTTAAGTAAACAGACTTCTTTAAGTCTGAGAAGAACTTAAAGCTGAACTGTATTTGCTAGACAAAAAAAACCTTCACGTTTCTAATTTTGTGCCAGCAGTTCATGCACTATGTATAATATTTAAACATGCTCTAATTCTTATGTGTCAAAACAATCATGTTCATTAATATTTCCATTGCGCCTGCACTACTTTTGATGTATAATTTCATAAGAACCATTCCCCAGTTACTTAGTTCTCGTCAAGCAACTCAAAAGAAATGGGAATCAAAAATTTGCAACCACCGTATCTGAATTACATATTGATATAAGCAGTGATTAACTAAACCTGTTCAGAGACTTGAGGTAGACAGAAAAAAAAGGAGCAAAAAGAAGAAAAAAGTTCCCCATTTTATATAGATGAGGAAATTATTTAAGAAGTGTGTAAAACACTGCTAATATTTTTTCCAGCATGGAGAGAATCTCTTTGCCACAAGTCTTTTTCCCCATCTCAGAAATAAAAACCCCACTCCAGTCGTGGCCTAATGCACTTCTAAAACTTTCAAGAAAGGAATAAAGGAAGTTTGTAAGATTTCCATTGACTTTTATGAAATCTTGCTCGCTCTTTGTTCTCACCAGTTATATTAAATTAGGGATATTCAGGCTGAAGAGCCAATACAGTAACACAGAAAATTCAAAAAATTTAAAAAAAAAAAAATATTTTTGCAAAGCTATTTTCTAAGGAATTCCCCAGGCTTACTAACAACTTTTTAAAGTTAGTTAATACTGCGTATCTCCAAACTCATTGCATGCATTTTACCTGAGAAGTTTTTACTATCATTCACCTTTACATCTTCATCAAAATAAACATTAAGTTAGGGGAATTATGACAAATTGGAATAAAATTTGTGCCTTTTCAGCTAGATTTGTGAACAGACATTAGAGCAAACTCATCAGCACAGGAAGCAAGTGAAAAATTTACCTAAACCAGAGTTTAAACATGAGCTGTACATTTTTGTATGTCCCAAGAAAAAGGAATTCAGGATGCAAAGTACCTTGGCACTCCAGTGCCAAATCTCAGGAGCTGTGCACAGCTCTGTGGTGGTTTTTCACTGAGGAAATACATGGATTTATACACTCAACCAGCAGTGAAACAACAGCACCATATGATAGAGACTGAAAGCTGCAGAGCTACAGAATGGGTTTGGGGATTTTTAGGGGAGCACTGTAAATGAATCTGGAACTCTACTGAAAACATCTCTACAGACTAGAAGAAAAGAAAAACTCCACTGAAATGCTGAATGATTCTAGGATTTGGATTTCCCCCCCAGACCTTCCAGCTGTTGGCTGTCAATACCTGCGGAGTGAAGCACTAAGCACTCTCCCTTTCCTGCCCTTGACATTTAAACAGACAAGCCAAAAGCCTTCAGGGCAAAGCTGGCTGGTTTTGGCTGGGACAGAGTTAATTCTCTTCATAGCTGCTGTGGGGCTGTGGCTTGGATTTGTGCTCAACACAGTGTTGATAACACAGATTTCATTATTGCTGGGCAGGGCTCACACAGTGCCAAGGCCATTTCTGCTTCTCCCAGCAGCCAAACAGAGAGTGGACTGGGGTGTGCCAGGGGTTGGGAGGGGACACAGCTGGGACAGCTGGCCCCAACTGACCAAGGTGTATTTCACACCATATAAAATAATTTAGGTTAGAAGAGACCTCTAAGATTATTGACTCCCACCTGCATGCTGGAAATGTGGGAGAAGGAGGGAATAGAGAGAGGGGGCAGGATGGGGAGGATTGTGTTTGCCTCCCCAAGTCCCTGCTGTGTGGGATGGAGCCCAGATTTCCTAGACAAGGCTGAACACCTACCTGCTGCCCACAGCACCTGGAGCATGAAATCCTTGCTTTGCTTGTGTGTATGGCTTTTACTTTACCCTTTACACTGTCTTTACACTTCTCAGCCCATGAGCTCTCTCAATTTTCCCGTTCTGTTTCTCTCCCTGTCCCACCAGCTCAGCAGGGAGGGAGCAGTTGGGTGGTGCCAAGCTGGGGTTAAACTGTGACAGAACTGCTGGTAAATGGTTTGCCACTGGAAAAGTGAAACACACTGGAACTTCTCAGTCCTGACCTGTCAGATTCAAAAATAAAAATAAAAAAACCCCACATCACCAAAAATGAGACAAGTGACACATGGAGATTTGATTCCCCACCTGCGTCTCACAGTGGGCAGTACTTCCAGGCACTCAGATACAGACTTCTCAGACAGCTTAAGAATGAAGATTACCAGAGCTTTTGCTATTTCTAGGAAGTTTGATACCTATTCTCTCTCTCTGGAGGTTTTCAATTGTTCGTTCTTTAATCTAAAGATGAAAATCATCCAGACTGAGAGCATATTTTTTTCTGTGGGTAAGAAACCACAACAGAGGCACGACCTTTGCTTGGGGTGTTCGTTACACACATTCCAGGCAGCTCTGATCATATTTCACTACCCTGGAAGTGATTGTGATGTCCAGAACACTGAATTATGTCATTAATTAAGGAATCAGGCAGGAGGTAGCTGATTATAAGGGAGAGAGAATCTGTACTTACACAAAACTATTTTCATAATCAGCGATGATAGAAAGGGAAATAAAGAAAAATTACCTTGTGCTTAACACGAGTGTCCTGGTATATTGTTTTAAAAGATTGTTCTGTGTGTAGAGGATGTTATTTAGCTTCAGTGGTTAGCCAAAAGCAAAGTGAAGATTTTGTCTTAGCAAAATCTTGCCTTAGCACAAACAAAAGAAAAAGATACAACAACATTTTTGCTTTGGATAGCAAACTTGCTAATTTCTCCCAAGGTCCATATGAGAAAAAGGTAGGATAAGGGCCCTAATCCATTTAAAACTTTTTTTAATGTTGATTTTTACCTGAAACAAAATGTGCAGTATCTAAATGCAAGAATACCATTTACTAGAGTATCAAAGATTAGTTCATTAATGGGTTCAAGCAACTGGCCATGCATCAGCATAATATTAGAGGCTAACTGATTCTCCTCTGTAAGCCACTTACACAACTGAGCACTGGCAAATCATCTCAAGATGCATGTCAGAGAGAGAGATGACAGTGTTAAAGAAATACATTTTTCATTTTATTCTATTAGTAATACACAGTACTGAATGTTACAGTGCAGACAGCAAGAGATTTTTTTAAGCAGCTTGGCAAGCCAGGACACACATTACCTTCAAGGTGTCTTTTTGCTGTAAGACACAAGTCAAACAAGAGCTGAGCAATAACAGGATTTGGTGAAAGGGTGATTTTGCTAAATTCCCTACAGACTTCTGTTTAGATTTTTAGAGGCCTCTGATTTCTTTCTTAGCTGTGTTTAAAAAAAAAAAAAAAAAACACACCTCCATGATGTGAAGCAAAACAGCCATAAGTTAGCACATGCTTAAATACTTGACCAAGTCAGAGCCTTAAAATAAGGAAATAACGGGGATTATACAAAACAATCACTGCGGTGCTTCTCCACACGAATGTCAGAGCAGCCACAGTGCAATGTACACAGACACCCGGTAGGATTTGTAAGTTCTCTCAGGTAAAACTCACAAGGTTGCAAAACATTCATGATTTCTAAAAACAGAGCAGTAAATAAGCTCCAGACAAGCAGAGTTTTCTGTCTCTCCCAGTATTTTTGCTTGCATCAGGCACAGGAGAAATACACATGAGATTGCTGCAGCAACTTTTCATTCCCATATGAATGAAAATATCCCTTACCAGCCATCTTTCAGAAAGCTGAATTCCAAAGTGACCCTAAAGACTGCACTGACTGGCACTTGATCACTTATTCATAGAAAAAGAAGCTTGTGAGAGCAGTCTTCACAAGGTGTCTAAAAACTGCAGGCACTCCTCTGCAAGAGCCAGACTAACAGAACTGGAACCTTAACCCCCAGCCAAGAGCAGAGACCACATAATGGGGGTGTGTAAACTTAAATGTTACATTTAAGTGCTCTGAATGTTAGATTAAAAAATAAATAAATAAAATCAATTTCAGCCCTTCTTACAGCAAAAATTAAGTGGTCAATCAGTGTATGTGTATGTCGTAACTTAGGGGTAGGTCTTACAATTTTTAAGGGATATACACAAATGTACACCTTCCTAAAGGGTGCCTAAACAATCAGTGAAATAGAGGGGGTACAAAGAGGTAGGAGCTGTCCTCTGGAGCAGGAGGTGGGTGTCCTTCACAATTCTTCCTTCGATAGAACTGAAAGGAATGAAAAATTTTCTATTTCATAATGTTCTAACTGGAAAGGTCTTCCACTAATGGGAAATGTGAGTTTACATTTCCAAGGAAACTTTACAAGTAAAAAAACCCTAGAAATCTGTACTTTAAAAATCAGAGTCCAAATTCTGTTTTACAGGCATTCCAGATGCCAGCTTGATGCTGAGAAAAGAACATATCAGGTGCCCAGGTTATCAATATTGAACAACTTCTCTGCTGAGTCTCAACTTTTGTAATTTGGGGTCTTTTGCTTTAGTCCACCTCAAAAACCCCTTTCACTTTTTTTTGTTTGCTTGTTTTACTTGAAAGCCATGGTGCAGTGAAAGGAGACTGGCTGAAAAACCTCTGATATCTTTGTGTTATCACCTGCAGGATGCATCAGCAGGGAGTGAGAGCACATGGCAGGGTGAGAGCCAGCTTGCAGCTCCAAGAATCCGCTGCCAGGAACCCGCGGCAAGGCAGGCGCGGCAATTTGGCTGCGAGCGCCGTGGTTGGAGCATTGCTGAGGCAAAGATGCTGATGCTCCCCAGCCCTCAGGTGGACGAGATCCCAGCTGACAGGCCCTCCTCTCATTCACTCTGCACACTGACTCCTGACATTTTTCTTGTGCCTGTTTTTACATTTAAGCTCCTAAGGTTATTCTTCGGCTATATTGCTCTTTCAATGAGATAGATCTGCATTGAGTCATTAAACATTTTCATAGATTTGTTTTCAGTTAAACTTGTTTTCCCTTTCCATTCCAAGACCATTTTGCCTCTGGAATTTTTCCTTCCATCTATGCTCTCAAGCAACTAAGCCTTTTTATCTAAGGCTAAAAAGTAATATTTATCCATTTTTAAATACTGACATATTGACTATGGATTTAGGTTGTTTTAGTTCCTTCTGTCCCTCTACTACCACAACTATAACCTAAGCAGCTGCAGATGAATTAAAAAATAATTAAATTGTTTTACATAGAAAGAAGAGAGGAGGATAGTAAAAAGAACTTCCTATTTCTCCCATCAGCATCACCGGTTGTCAAGATACAGCTGCTCCCTCATGTAAAGAAATGAAAAGTTAAACTTAAAAAGTGACTGATGGAAGTTAAAAGCACACCCTGAAGAAATTTAATACACAAGATATATTTAAAGCATTTATCCATGTATATCCACAATAAAGCATTGGATAGTGTTTACTAATTTAAGAACAACTGTGCTCATTAACAAAAAGAACTGTGATTGCTAAATCCCACACAGCAGAACATGCAGGCATATTTGCAGCAGAGGAATACTCCATTTTTCCTCATATTACATCAAGCTCTTCAAGGACTTGACTGGGAATCATGACACACTTCTTGTGGTATTTATTCTTAATGAGATTACACTAATCAAGCTTAAATTAACATTCATTCTCCCATATACATGCAGGATTAGTGATCATGTACACATATGCAATCTAGGGAAGTCTTGCTGATCCAAGGACTAATGTGCATGAAGTGAAAAGCTCTTACCATTAAGAAAACTGGTATCAAGAATTCTGCAAATATGCCAGGAGATGAAAGTCACCATATTACTGTGGTCTGTTTCAGGGACAGATAAAGTGGGCTTTATGTTTCATATACTATGGAATACATAGAACCACTAACAGAAGTGTTTCAACTCAATACAATATGAAAAATTCAAAATAAAATTTAACGTGTCTGACAACAAACCAACAAAATTACGCAGAGTTTTTAATGATGATTATTTATGATCATTTAGAACTGGCATCACTGTTACAGTTTGCCTTCCAAATTTCTCTACGATACATGACTCCATGGCAACTCAAGGATCTACATGGATGACTTACCAGCAGTTTAGGGCTCTAAAAGGTGTCTGACCCAAGCCTGATGTTGCTACTCCCATAAACAGGAGTGCAATATCTAATCAAAAATTTAAAGCAGGCAATCAGTGCTGGGCATCTCTTGTGGAGAGCACTCACCACCCCGGGACACCTCGCCACCGCAAGCAATCCCCAAACCCATGAGCACAACCCATTCAGCCCATTGCTACCTGCTACGCTGAATATTTCATCAGCAATGACAAGATTTTTTTCCTTCTCCCTCCCTCCCAGCCCTGCTTTCATATTTGCTTTCTTGACAACTTGTCACTGCCACATCACTGCCACGCTGGCTGTCCTTGAAACCTGACCTCTGTAGCTTTGTGCGCCCAGTGGTCGTGCCGTCCCTGTCTCACTCCAACCACTTCTGACAGGAGACATGCTGATCTCAACAGCAAGTCCTGGCACCTGAGACACACTGGGATTACACAGGTAAATCAGGGTATTCCGTGTTGTCTCCCAGCTAACAACAGAGGGAAAAACATGACATCTTGAACAACAGATCTTACGTTCGCATATTCAAAAGATTCATCATGCTTTTACAAGCAGATGGGCAAGATCGTTTCCCCTCACTCTGAGAGGGGAAAATGACACAAAATAAAATAAAGCAGGGGGGGAAAACAAGGGAAAGGTTATCTTGGTTTTAATTTAAACAGAATTAAAGGGTAGGTTACTGAGGAAGATGCTAGATAAAACAATGAGTTAAAAATCAAGAAGGTGAACAGAAAGTCGTCTTCACCAATCTAAAACAGTTTCAATTATAACTTTCATTAGAAGCATCTCAGTTTATTTACCTTCTGTGTGAATCCTATGCACCTAATAAGGGCTGTGATTTCATTCCACAATAGCACAATCTACTTAAAAGCAGGTATATCTACAAAGAAAGGTAAGGTTTCCCTTTAAAATGGCATGTTTTTAACTTTTCTTGAAATGTCTGTGTAGAAAGGAACGTGAAGTATTTTGACTGAAATAAATGCTTCCATGGAAAACAGTGAGCCCTGGAGATTATGCCGATTCTTGAAGAACTTCATACTGTTTTAAGCAGGTGACAGTAATGTCATCGCCTGAGCTTTTTGCCTTCCACACTTGCACAACAACAAAAAAAAACCCAACTGAAAAAAAGAAAAAGAGAGCTACCCATGCAGATAGCAACTTAGGAGAAGCTACAATTAACTTACACCAAGGTCAGGCGCACTACTGTTATCTTCTGGCCAATACTGCCTTTTACTGAGAAAAAAACCCAGAGAAAACCACACCTAGCATGAGAATCAGTATGCATTTAATATATTTCCCTTGCAAAAACTATAAACATTTTTCATTATCTACATCACAGCCATGTTGGACCAGGTAATTTGTTTATTCCCCACACATCAGGGCTGTTAATTATCCCACAGGATACCATACATTGCATATGATATTATAAGACCAAATTTAGGAGAAAAAAGATGTCCATGAGAGCTGTATTTGAACATATTTTGCACATATTTACAGTTTTCCCTCTCTTAGTTATATTTTTTCATCAGTAAATAGCTACAGAAAGCCCCTGAATTCTTTTTTAAAACTATCCCTGCCCCACCCCAAGTAATATGCCATTATTCTTGGCAATGTTTCAAAGGTTAGTATTAATTATCTGACCACACTTCAGTTTCAAAATTATTTTAAAAAATAATTCCAAAGAATGCTAACAAATGTTCTTTATTTTCCCAAATCTCTATGTGACAAATCACTGTCTTAATCATGCACTTTAATTTGAAAGTTACTTTTAATGAGCACAGACTACAAAGCATTTCTTCCCCATGTCTCATACTAACATTAGTATTCAATGATAAATTTGAGAGCTGAGTCAGATTCAAGTATCCCATATTATCTCCTGTGGAAGTTGTACACATTCAAGAGAATACACCCTTTAAGCAGTGTTCACCAAAGAAACAAAGAGGGAATGATCACAAGAGGCATCTAACCTGGCTGTTTAACCTGTGCATGCTTCAGGCAAAGGAAAGTGAAATAATTTCCACTTTCACTTGTCACACACAGCTCAATTGCCTGGATTCATAACATTCCCTGGGTGTCACTTGGTTTAGGTGGGCAGTTAGCAACATCACCATCAAACCAGCTCTAGAAACACAGTAAACACTTCCAGTAAAATGGAGAAAATATTTTTCAGTTTGAAAAGTTAATGCAGTCCCCAGTCTGAACAGGAAGATCCATCACATCACCACAAGTTTAGGGGCTCAGGGTGAACAAATATCCAGACAGTTCCAGATGGGAACCCTGCTTTAAACACAACAAGAGTGAGTACACACACATGCAGCTGCATGATCTCAAGCCTTCATTCAAGAGTGGTAGCCAGCAGAAACCTTGGGCAAGTTAAACCAGCCTGAGTAAAACCTTCCACCTGATCTTTCCTGAAGGAAAATGCATCTTAGGACAGCTCCATTGTTTGCTCCCCTCCTACATTGCAGGAGACAGCACTTGGTGAGGTGGTTTACAAGTTTGAGAGATATTCAATTGTTAATATTTGAGATTATGAAATGGGAGAAGATAACACAAAGGAGGTGTTTCCTTGTTTTGGGTTTTTTTTTTTTTTTCTTTTGAAGAAGGTCTCCTCTAGTAAAGGAGGGAATTCTAACAAAGGAAACGCAGAGCAAATACAACTGAGTAGGCAGGATTCCATTAGCATATTTTACAGTGCTCTCTGGGAACAGTCAGGAGAGAAGTGATCAACCTCCAGAGCTCATAGGAGTTCACAGCAAGTGAGAACAATCTAAAAAAGGGCCTATTTATACTTATGCTCAGAAAAACCTTTTCAAAATAGAAAACACTCACAGCAATCTGCTCCAATTGAAAACTAAAAAAAAAAAAAAAAACCACCAAACAGACCAAACAAACCGTGACAACCTGTATTCTTTCAGAGTATAATTATCTATCCAGTGAGCAGGGCCACTTGAACAATCCCGCTTTGACTGCATCAACTGAGTGTAAATCAGTAGGAAAACTCAGAGTAACAGAATTCTCGGAGAATTTAACCCTTGCTTGAAAAGCCCAAGGTGCAACTGAATTATCAGTGTGATGTAACTTAGCAACACTTAAGACAGTCATGCTTGAAAACATATGCAAGCAAGTAGCAGAAATGATAGCACTTTTCTTTGAGAGAAATTTATGACATTTGTCACTTCCGTTCTCCAAGCCCATCTGTCTATCAGTGTGCTCTCTGAGCAAATGCAGCTGAATGCTGTCTTCACAGCAGGTCGTGTTGTCCAGATTTAAGAAGACATACGTGCACTTTTAAAGTTCCTGTGCTTTACCAGGCTTCTACTCCAGCAGAATTTGGTGCCACTCATGCCATGGGCCACACTGTTATATGAATGAGGGTGCAAATTTTAAGCTTCTTTGTCCAGCAAAATCAGCATTTTTTATTACCATTTGAATCTGCAAATTATATGCATAATGTTGTGTAAATAAAAGCTAAGGAGGTTAAAGGCTCTGAATAGAAAAACAAAAAAATCAGTTTTTCAGACCCAAGAACACCTACTGTTTAAAATGTTAAAATACCAGGAGTCACATACAAAAAATCCCAATTATATGTTATGCCTTAAAATATGCTAACAAAAAAGGATGTGGCTAAAATTTAAGTCCTCAAAACAGCACAACCTCTG
Organism: Hirundo rustica; assembly: GCF_015227805.2. Taxonomy (NCBI): domain Eukaryota; kingdom Metazoa; phylum Chordata; class Aves; order Passeriformes; family Hirundinidae; genus Hirundo; species Hirundo rustica. The sequence goes on from NC_053460.1 coordinate 15,682,083, forward strand.
CCAAAGCAGCATTTGTGAATTTTATTTGGCAGTAACAGGAACAAAAGGTAAAACAAACAAACAACAAAAACACAACACACACAAAAACACCCAAACAAACAAAGAAAACAAACCAAAAACAGGTGGGCAGGAGAGAAACAACTAACACCCACACCTTTAAACAGATAAAAACAAAACAATACAAGAAGTATCAAACTATACCTTCAGACATAAAAGATGTCTTTTTCATTAAAACTGAAAATCCAAAGCTATAACATTAGGCTTCGTAGTTTCAAATCCTTCTTGTGCTTCAGGAATACGTATTAACATTAAATTTAAAGGTAAACTGAGTCTAGATTTTCCAAATAGATAGAATTTAAAATAAAGAAAAAATGCCAGAGAACTTTTAGCCAATGTATTTTGGAAGGTGATTATAAGATTCTCAAAGCGGGATTCCTGATTATCTCAGGAACTTGGGGTCCAGCAGACTTTGTTCTGTGTTCCTCTCTGTTTCCACAACAAAATTGCATTTCTTCAGCTTTAATTAATGTTTGACATATTGAGTGCTGATCCCAGACCCTGCTTTTTCCATACCTTGACAATGATTGTGCCTTTTGCAGCAGATCATAAAGTTCAAGGGCATAAGTAGATGTACTGTGATTCAGCCATATGATTCATATGAATTCTGCTTTGCTTAACATACTCAGGAGGCCCTCCCTCCCCCAAGAGAAAAAGAGTTCAATTCATAAAATACTAATAGATTCATTATGCTCAGAGGCTGAGCTACACCGAGGGGTTGAGGATGGCAGAAAAGAGCCTGGCTAAAAATAGCCACATGTTTGAAAGTCCAGCTTCAGAAATGCTGTGACATTAGTCGTGACTTCTATTTGAAAAATATAGATACCTGTACAGTTCTCTCATTTCTCAATTAACATGTAACACAGATGCACTATTGTGTGAGCCTGCACGCACAAAGTCTTAAAAAAATAGTTTTAATAGCTTTGATCTTTGTTTTGAAGCCTTCTGCGCAGAGGTCCCGCAGTAGCAGCTGCACAGACAAGTCTTAACAGCCACATTAAGCAGAATTAATTGCAAAAAGTCTGAGATGCTGACCCTTAGCTTTGTGGTATCAAGTTCAGCCACAGAACCTAGATACCTTTGCCGCAAATATTAACAATCCAGGTAGTGCTGGTTAGCCAGACCTCACAATTCTACACACACCTTCCTACACCTCTCTGTGCAGACATTGCACACTGGTTTCTGTATTTCAGTTCCACGTGTCAAAATCTAGGCACACCTGCACTTGGGTAAAGATTACTCCCCCACAATAACCCTGGCCCCCAGTTTCACAGAACAGGTAATTGCAGCCTGTGTTTTTTAATGCAGTGGTACAGAGGCAATGCAGGCACCAAACATCCATTGCTCTGCTTGGCAACCTCCTGGAGCCCGCTCCTGGCCTCTGCTTCCCTCCTCAAGTTTCTCCCTGGGGAAAGGGGGAAGTGTCTGGTGCTCAAGCCCCTTTCTTTGGCCCAATACTTCACTATTCTCACTGTGGCCATTGGTAGGAGCATGGCCTAGAGGAGGGAGTTTGAGACCTCTGTAGCAGACCCAACCAGACACACACAGGACACAGCCTCAGGTGCTTTGTCCACCCTCACGCAGGGGAATAAAGGTGTGCAAAGTCAGAGGGACCTGCCATGGACAATTATCCACACGCTGTACCCGCTCTTAGGAGACATGAACGTTTTAAGAAGGAATAAAGATTCTCCGCAGTACTGCTGGCTTAAACTAGAACCAGATTTCTCACTGAAAATAGAATATATTCTTGGACACAATCCAAAGCACACCTAAGTCAGTGGAAAGGGTGTACATAAACAAAAACCTATCACATTTCAGTAAAGTCTGTTTGGAAAAAGATGGACAGTATTTCTGCAAAGCAGAATTTGCACTTACAGACCAACTGCTTTCATCAGTTTCAAGCATATTGATGAGAGGATATTGTTTACTACCAGGAATTACAGAAGCACTCACATTTAAGGTCACATCCCACTAACTTTACAAAAGCATACTTTGACTACAAGAGCATAAACCAGCTAAAGTTCATTCCATGTGTATCAAAACTGAGAAGAAACAAATTTAATTGTCGTTGATCTCCATATAAAATCTTTTACAATGCAAAAAAATATAAAGAAACTAACAAAAATGCATACAGAAATTCATTTCTTGCGCTCCTTGCCCATAAGTGAATTATTATTTTTAATAGATGAACAATCGTTCCAGGTTTTTAAGAATATCAAATTTAATTTGTCTATCTGAAGTTAAGCCATTTCTGCAACCTATTAAAATAATCTATGCCAAAGTCTGCACATAAATGACTGCATTAAAATCATATATACGAGGCAACCCCAAATATTCAAATTCAAACTAAGAAGTGTGCATATGCCTGAATGCTCGTTTTCACCGCTCCACACCAAATGTAAAATGAACTGGAAGATACATCTGCACTGACTTCAATCTATTTCACGTTGATCGGTAACTAAGATTTCACTACAGAGATTTATCACATTAATTAGCTCTGAAATTACTCATAATAATTAAGTATATTGTTCTTAAACTCTTTAGAGATTGCTGATATACTTTTGCTGCTACTTAAAGAAAATAAGTATCAAGGGAAAAAACTTGTCTATTAATGACCTTTTGATTAATTTAATCTCTCCCACACTTCCATTTGCCCTACCCTGGGCAGACTTTCTTCTAACCAGACACTTTTCTGAAGCCTAACATTACATAAAAAATTTCAAGCCCTTCACAGATTTTGAACTGTGACTTACAGCATGTCACGTTATCACCGTGATCTTTGAACAATCCTTGTTTATGCGTGCAGCAATCCCAAATGCAGGGCAAAGCACTTCTGGAACTCAGATCCCCGTGTCACAATCCAAGTCTGCAGAATTTCTGCCAATTTCCAGGGATTCTGGAGGAACTCAAGACTGTGTGGTGCCAAAGGATAAAACATACAAAAGCAGAAACTCAGATTTGCATGGTTTATTATCAAACATGAGGGAAGCCTGACTGAACCAAGCAAACATTTTAAAAAGTGTAAAATCCAACAGTCCTGGATATCAGCATGGAGTGTGCCCCCCTTGCTGCTCTGTGGGTTTTTTTTTTTTAAGCAACAGCATGGCTTAAACTTCTCAGGCTTGACATCCCATTGGGCTGCTGCGTCGTGTCCCTTTTTGTCAGGCTGTCACGTCACACAGTGTAATGTGGCATTTCTGTGTAACGGACTGAGACACGTCATGCCAATGACATGTCAGCCTTGTGAATTTCAAAGAGACACAGTTCAATGAAAAACATGGTTTTCTAACTGCCCTGGAGGTTTTAAACCTTAAGAAAAATAAAAAAAGGCTTTTCTTCTCCAGTGATTTTGCCAGTGAAAAGCACATGTTTTTTGGTGTTGCCCATGCGTAGAAGCAGGTAGCAGATATCTGAATATTTGGACATCTTTATTATTGAAGCTTAAATTGCTGATCCAGTTTGGTAATTAGGAAAGGTCCAGAGCACAAATGCATTCGCTGAGTAGCTAATATTTATTCCCACCAGACTACATATACAGTGATAAAAATTTTGCATTTAAGTCTAAGCACTAAATTTCTATGACTCACAACTCCATGATTCATTCCCAGAACCTTTAATGGATGCACATGCTCCTGTGACTGTAATGACGTTTTGGGTCTGCCTGAACACCCCACAACAGGTGGGACAGGGATCTTAAGCCTTGCCTATCCTTTATGCTAGTTTTGGACTAGCAAGACAAAAGCAGAATTGGTCTGCGACCCAAAGCACCTTAAGAAGTTTTTCAAAATGTGTTTTGTCAGAATCAATTTCATGTATTCCAAACTGGAAAACCAACCAAATGAGGATAACTCCTTCTTCCAATCACTAGTGCTAGTCCTTACTCTCTAAACTTTCTAACTGTTCAAGAAAAACAGCGACTTCATGCTATGCCTTTTTTTTTTTTTTTTTTAGTTCTGGGAAAAGAAAATTAAGACCTTAATATGGGAATTATCATGCCAATACCTCACTAAAACAAACAAAGTGGATGGCAGCATTTTTAAACAAAGTTCTTGCTGATTCCAGTGACGCTTTCTCAGATGAACTGCTCTCAAACCACACCAACATCACACAAGAGCAGCACTGAAAAGTGAATGAGGGGCTGGGAAGCCACCAGTGCTTGCTGCAGAAAACCAATGAAACCTGCTCCTTGGCAGGTACCCATCCTCAGCAAACAGGTTTGGTGGGCAATGAAGTCAGAGCATGAGGGAGCCAATACCCTTTTTCGGTAGAGGAGCACAGAAGAGAGCTGATCAAACCTAAATATGCAAGAGGAGAAGGAAGCATCATCAATGATCACCACCGGTACTGCAGGTCACTGCTGCCCAGCCAGCACAATTCCTGCTGCTTGCTCAAATGCAAATGGCTGGAAATACGAACAGGCAAATTAAGACACCTTGCTTTGCTCAATATAGTCTTCTCCAGAGTCTCTAAATGGAAAATGTATTTGATTATCTGATATAATTAATTACATTGCCTACAACTATAAAACAGGTCTTTAGGGAAATACACATGTCCTTAAGGTAAAACAAAACCCCTAAAAAATGTGCAGCGTCTATGGTATCATACTGTCCTGATCTTCCACTCTGATTTTAACCAGATAGCAAGATGTGAATCAGTGACAAAGATTCATTCAAGTATGCCAAATATTTAAACATGCCACTCTCACAAAGCGGTATGCACCTCAGTGTCACGGTATTATCCATTTGGGGAGGTATCGCTACAACTCACCAGGTTTTTCATCAACAAATTGAGTGTTTGTGAAATCCCTCAATATAACAATGAAGGGAGAGCTCAGTGTGCATCAGTCAGAAACTTTGCTGCCACCAACACTGAATCTCTTCTTACCAGCAGGTGTTCAAGGATCCCACACACACCCAAAGAGGCAAATATCTTACACGTGTGCTAAAGATATCAGTGGGCAGATCTTTGCTAGCACTTACAGCCAACCCCAGGTGACAAATACCTACAGACATCCAAATATTAGTCACCCGTACTGCCTGCAGGGCTGGCTTAAAAATAATTTAAAAAATTAAACACCTCTTTTCCCAGAAAAGAAAAACAACATTATTACCCTTGTGATAAAAATAATCATCAGGAGGCATCTTTGCCTCCTGATGATTATCAGTTACAAACTAATACTAAACTCTTTGTCAAAACTAGTTTTATTCTATAATGCAGGACTTATCCAAGAGTAAGCAGAGCTTATCCAAAAATTACTTTTGTTGTACTAGTTCCATAACTTCACAAATTTTTCAGATATTACCACAGCTATCCTAAAAAAAAAAGGTAAGATAAAAGGATTTCAGACTTTGGAATGGATGTGACACTAAATATCTTTTTTTAAAATAATGGGGCTAGTTGAAAACATGGCAACAGATAGTAAAAATAAAATACTCTTCATTATAAAATAACATTATATGATCAAATATTTTCTTGTCAACAACAAAAAAATAATTGGAAGTCTATAATTTTATTCTCCATCAAAATTCCATGCCAGGATTACAAGTTGGCACTCTGTGGTGAATTAAGAGTTGTGCTCCATTTTTAACCTTCATAATTCCATCTGAGAGAAGGAGATGCCATTCTGCAGCTTAAATTTCCTTCTGGTAGGTACAACAGGAGATTATCTTCCTTGGAGTGTTAATTCTGGGAAACACAAAACACTTCCAATGGAATTTTTCAGTGCAAGAAATACAGTAATTTTAATTTTTTTTTTTTAAATCACAGTAAAATTCAGTGTAAACATATAACACACTGCTTTCAGCATACACCTGCTCACAAAGCCATAACCAAAAGCAGCAGAAAGTGTTCCATTATATTTCATGGTTTATAAATGGCTAAAATTTTAAGAAAATAAAGGTAAACCTAAATTTACATTAACATCTACCATTACATCTGCTTTTAACCACCATTTCTGAACTGTTCTTTCCATATTACCCCTCTTATCCAGCCCAAGAATCCCTCAAATCTGCAGACAGCCCAGCATGAGTAGCCAAGGAGGCAGAGCTTCCCTAACTAAGGCTCATACTCAAGTCTGCACTTATACATGATATAGCACCAAACAGATCTCCTGAAATATCCACTTTCTACACATCAGCACAGAAATGAGTCCTCTCTGCAGCACAGTACATTGAAATGGGTGATGAGATGCCAGAAGCTGTCAGGAGAAACAAAGAATTTCTCTAAAGTCAGAGATGAGAGTGAGATTAAACAGTTTTTTTCTTGTGTATTGATACCTCTGGATCTAGTGGGAGAGGTTTTTATTATTAACTATCGAAAAAACTATTTTTACCATTTATGTGACTACCTTTAAGATTTTTCATTTTGTGATTAAGAGAAAGGAGTAGAAATTATTGCTACTAAAGATCAAAAAGGATCAACTGTCTCCACAGGATAATTCTGGGTATTTAATAGATGGGTCTGCTTGAAGGACATTGTTTCAGACAACCCGCTACCTTGTCTCTCTGAAACACAAGACTGAAACTTTACATCCTCAAAATCTATCATGCTTCTTTTTCTCTTTGGAGAGAGACGAATATCTAACAGTTGCCAATTCTCATATATCCATCCATAATTGGGATCAACATCTCTGACAGCTGACCTGGACCAGAAACAAAAACCAGGAGCATTGATCATAAATACTTACAATAGATACAGGATAAGTAATTCTGTCAGAGAGGAATTGAAATCAGCTATTTGATTTTTAAACGTAGTTCTTTTGTTTCTTATGTGGTAAGAAAAAACGTGCATTTGTAGTGCGCTTACACCATAAATTCCACTCTACTCCAGAAACCAATGCAAATCTTGCATGAAGATACAAAATCTTCATATTTCCAAATTCTGCTTCCACCTCTTAAATTCTCATGCTTTTGAGACAATATTTAAAGTCTCACAGAATGATATTTGACCATCAGGTAAGCCAAAGTAAACAAATTATAGCTCCACCATTTCCTTGGCATTCTTTTAAATTTATTATTAGTTTTAATAATGTCATGCCAGCAAGGCATCACTGCTATTTCCAATAGATAGCTTTAAAGCTAAGCATCCCTGTTTTTATTCAGCTCAGAAGTGTGGTTCTAGAAATCAGTCAGAAGGAGCTGAGCGGCACTTGGTCTGGTATCCTCCCAATGTGTAGCTTCCCCTTTTCCAAGGAGCCCAAGCAATTCCTGACCCGTCCCCTCCTCTCATCAGCCAATCCCCATGTGCCAAGTCACAGGTGTTTCCTTCCTGGAGCTCCCATTTCCACCAGGACAATCCTCATTTTGCTCCAGGACCCGACTCATCCCCCTTCCCTCCCATGAGCTTCTAGCAAGCCACTGCTCTCTTTACCTTTCTATTCTCAATTCCAGAGATGCTATTTAGGGTCTGATAAGCACCCTACGCTTCTCTGAAAATCGCCTTTATGATATTAGCATCAGTTTTGTTGCAGCTTCTTGATGGCAGCAAGGCAAAACAGCACATCTGTGGAGAAGGGGGAGACCGTGATTCACGGCTACCCCACTCTCCTAAATAACTACACTCAAAGAGATTTCGACCTCTGATCAAGTGCCATGGGATTTTCAAAGCCATGGACCTGCTTTTACAAGCCTCAGCCCAATTCAATTCTTACACTGTGCTTAATGAAATCTGCAGCCCTTCTTTGATCATAAAGTACTTAATAGTGGCCCTTTTTCTTGGCCTTGAGATGGATGAAGTGTTTTTTAGTATGATAGAAGCACAAATACAAATCTAAGAGAGAAAACCCTCAATCTTATTCTTATAGTTGAGTAACCATTAACCTTTCCTTCTCTTCTCCCCAAAATGCCAATTTGTATATAAAAACAAGCTCCAGGACTTAGACCTTGGGTGGCAGTTTTAAGTCTAAAATCAATTTTTGAATTATAAACCCTCTGAAAATAGGGGTTTATAATGGAACCACTGACAGACCCTTAACTACAGTGGCGCTAGCGGGCACCACTATAATGTAAGAATAAAACTAAATTACATCACTTGTCATCATTAAGAAAAATTTTCATCTCAGTTCTTCATTTGAAAAGCACTATAGTTAATGAATGATTACTGAGCCATGACACCTAAATGACTAAAATATAGGAATTATACTGAGGTCAACTCAAGTATTTTTTAAACCATGAAATTAAAGGATCTATTCACTGTGCTATAGGATACCAGTCCTGGCTGTTATGCTCCCTTGCAACACTGACTTTGAGCATAAGGGAATGGCATGTATTTCTATATCGGAGATTAAGGCCCCATGCAAATTTGAGAGGTGAACACACGACTGCCCAAGAGCGACCAAGTATGGGGTGGTTCTCTGCGTTCATACGTGTTTCCTTCAACACCTGTTTTCTTTGTGCTCTTCTGCAGGTAACAAAGTTCAAAATGAAGACTATTTTATGGAAATAGAAGGCATTTTTCTTATTTGAAAAATGGTATTTAATTATTCAACAGAAAGTCCAGTAACTTAAATTTAGTACACATTTAAGTACACCAGATCCTTTTACCAAGACACTTAAAAAGAAAGGCATTTTAAGGAGAGCTGACAGTACTGTACTACCTGGCAATGCTCTGACAGTGCTTAACCACCCTTACATTTCTTGTGATCTTGAATTAAGAATAAAAAGGCTTATTATCCACGTGCTCGGACATTTAAAAGGTAAATAGAAAGTGCCAACAATAAAAAAATAAATTCAGAGAAATGTAAACATTGTTTACATATATGTGGTTTTCTAAATTTGAAGCCATTTTATTTATCCTTCTAACAAGGAAAATTGAGATACTCATGAGAGCTAGAATTATTTGAATTGCTCATACAACACAAAGAAATGAACGGGACCAGGTAAAGACATGAAACAACAGAAAAAGAGGAAATTTTTATCACTGCCATGCAAAGATTCCACCTCTGTGATACCTCCCCAGTGCACCTACTTTGCTCATGTTCTCACAGCACTAAGCCTGAGCCCTGCTGATCATGAAGATTTGTCTAACACTTGAAAAAATGCCAAAACTATGAAGAAAGTATGCAGAACCTATGAGATTATAGCTCCAGGGATATGTTGTCAGTCCTGCTCCTTAATCCCAGAAACCAAGTTCACCTGATGTTTCACTGAGCTTCAGGTGAATGGGGAAGACTGAGTAACTTCAGAGTCTCAAATGCTTCAAACACAACCAGTAGTAGTGGTGTTTATTATTTTTAACCTCAATTCTTTCACCTTTTTTGGGGGAAAAGGGCAGGGTGACACTCAGGGAACTGGAGGGCATGGAGGCAGGGCAGCACACAAGAAGAAAAAAAGCTATCCAGGGCATAGTGTCTGAACAACTGCATTTATTCATTTTTTCCATATCACATTTTAAATGCACACATTTCCCAGTAAAGGACTTCCAAATGCTACTTTAAGAATATTTTGTTTCTCAGTGAGGAAAACTCTTACTAGGTCTTGGAGCTGATGAAAGTATAAGCAGAAGTGAAGGTTACCAAATTGAAAACGATGAATGTAGACTGCATGTTAATTGTCACTGAGCTAGTTTGCTCATGTTAGTCACATGGCTAGTGACAGTCGGATGTTGATGGAGTCTGACCTGTTCTAAAAAGCTGGCATTTTGAAAAAAATGAGATAGCTTCTATCTCTGCAGTCCGTAGAAAAAGAAAAGGGGAGAAAGGGGCTCCTGACAGCTCAAGCAGAGGAGGAAAATTAGAAAGGAAAGCCAGTACCACTACCATATGGGCTCATAGCTCATCAGGACAGCTGGCAAGAAACATTGCTCTTCTCTTCTTTACTTCCAGGGCTGTGATACATTTCTCTATATGGCTATCAATAATGTTGAATGATTAATGCTAATGATTTATGTTAATTTCATTATAAGCTTTATTTGTTGCCCAGTGTTGAATTAAGCCTGTCAAATCATCCCTTTCCACGTTACTAAAGATTCATAAAATGCAGAGCTAAATATAACATCTGATCATTAATATGTTAATACACCTGTTTCATATATAGACCAGGAAAACAAGAAAGTGGCTATTTTAAGATTATTCTGAGAGCAGAGGTTCAGGAATCTTGCATCTACTTACTGCCAATTACTTACAGGAGAAAGTGACATTTAACATTTTCTTCCTGCAACTCTTAAAAAAAACCAGGGCAAATATTATCCTCTAATAGCAGATTGCAAAACACCATGTCACCATTCTTTAAAAAGCAAGTAATACACGTGTACCTTCTAGTGAGCAATCCAGCCCCAGCAGAGACACCCATTCCAGAGAAAGTTACCCCTGGTTGTTCAAATCAAGCAGGAAAGGAGCAATATTCACAGGATAGCATTTAACTATGTTAAATCTATCCCTGGAGCTACTCAGAAATACCTCTTCCAGTTCAGACTGTCTTTCCCTTTGCATTCTTCTACATTTTATCTAGGAAAACTGTCATCCCCCCTAACTCTTCCTTTACTGTTCTCAGGCCAACATTCCAGAGATTCTAATCCCACTCCCTGTCTTCCTTGAAGTCTATGTCAGTTAAACCCAGCTCATTTTGCTCTCCTGGAGATCCAGACACATGCCCCACACCAGAGTAGCCACAAGGTGCTAAATCATCCCTGGGTGATTTCCCCTTCATTCCCCTGTGGGGATCCAACCTAATCCTGCTCTGGACACAGGGAATCTCCTAATCCCAGCAGGGTCAGCAGCACTCACAACAGCCAAAGGGGCTCCTGGCGCAGGAGGAGCTGTCATACATGGCAAGGAGTGGGGGATCAAGGTTTAGATCCCCTTCACCACGAGAACAGCAAGCAATGCTGCACTGCTCCCCAAGAAACCTCTGGAGACCAGGGGCACTTAAAGCCAACACCATCCTTTTCCTCATGGAATAGAGTCAACAGGGTCACAAAATGGGGGAAGAGGCAGAGAAACATTTTCTTTTACCTGTTCTAAGGCTCTAAAATATTTTTCAAAGCTGAATCCTGTCAGGTATAATTTTTCCTGCTGAATTTTTCTTGCCATACCTATTACAGTACTGCCTTTCACCTGTACAAGGTCTTCCTTGTACAGGTGAAAAGTAGTACTGTAATAGCACTGAAAGGACTGAAAATCACTTCCAAAATAACTTTTTCTAGCCCTTAAATTTGTCTGGGTTTTTTACTTAAAAGTTTACCTACAATTTTGAAATTACTACTTTACGTACATATTGATTAATAAATTTCTCTCATAAACAACCTGAAATCAAGACAATAACTATTAAAAAATCTTTTCATTCAGTCTACAGAACATACTGCTGTATGATTTTTGCAAACAGACCTGCTTGTTCCTCTGAGGTTGGACAAAAGAGAAGAGTTGGATGACTACAACTATTTAAAGAGAAAATATCCTTTGTTTAAGTAGATATCAAGCAGAGAACTTTGCATTGAGCAAATTTTATAAGGAATTTGAAAGAAACGAAAAAAGTTTTGCAAAAACTAACACAGAATTTTGACCTAAATACCAGGAATTGAAATCTGAGCTCTTGTAAAGTTCTAGATGTTTGCCTGAAGCTTCATTGACTTTTGAGCCTGCTCTTAATGTTCTACATATCTTTCATTAAATTTCCTAGTTTTTTCAGGAAAGGCAAGTTCAGGGGGAACACAGAAAGGATTGTTCTCCTAGGAATCTGTTTGATCCACTCTACAGAGACACTGATATAAAATTGTTGGACTGCAATTTTATGAGATCTGAATCCTGTCAACTCCAAAGCCATAATTTAAGTTACATATACTGTATTCATATACCTTAATTACAAAACTTAAGGAAAATACATATGAATTCTTAAAAGCTTGAGCTTTTTATTCCCCCCCCCCTCCCCCTCTCAGGATATTCTACTTGCAGTTTTAAAACTAAATTAAATTAGTATATCAGTTTTGTACAGAAAGGGAAATATAATATTTGTTGTTCCTCCTTTTCACGATGAAACTACAGTTCTACCAGTTGGTCTGGGCTATACAGCGAACAAATGTCAAAACATATGGACCAAACCATTTATCAAATAATCTACTCTGAATAGATAGGCACTATCAGCAATCTGGTATTGATCTTTACAGGCTACTCTATTGTTCATCTGAGCATCCACAATGCCAGCAAGAATTAATGGAAGAAACAAAACAATGCATGCACCAAGCACACAACTGCTTTTTTTACTTTTTTTTTGGCTTTAAGTTTGGTAAAATTTATGTAGTTATCAGAAATACATTACTATAAACAAGCGTGCAGGCAGGATAGGATATTTGATGGAAATATCACTTCCCAAACATTAACTTCTGCAGACCTCCAGTATATTTGCCCCCAGATTAGTGTAGCCTAGTTACAGTTAGGATCTAGCATGATAAATTCCTTGCAGTGTTACACTGGCATTCACTAGAGCTGAGACTGAGATGGCACTTTCATTAAAAGCTCCATTTCAGGGCATGTTTAATGTCTTGGACATTTCAAATTGCATCTGGCTGAATCTTGGCATACAGCTTGTCAGTCCAGATGCACAGTTTTTGTTTGTTTTTCTTACAGAAAATCGTATAAATTGGTTGTGGCACCCATGAGTTCCATTGTGACTAAAAAAATATTAAACATCAGTATTTGGGGAACAGGTTTTTCGAAAGGAAAACACAAGCACTTACTGCTTTTTCAAATTTACCTACATGTTTGCTCCCACACTGCTTTCCATAAGCTCTGCAAAAACCCACAGGTGAAGCACATAATTATCCTTCAAATTCTTCTTTGCAGTGTTCTGCTAAGGAGATGCTATTTCAGACACTATGTTTTGATTTAGATTGCTAAGACTTGAGATTAGCAGCCCACAATACAATATTTTAGATATTGGTATTTCTGCTGTTTTCTATTCACTGGCTGCCATATGAGTAGCACAGGCAAGATGGGAGAAAGAACAAAAAAGCTGTGACCAGACCTACAGCCAACAATTACACCCAGCAAATCTCCTTCCAAACCAGTACAGCAAAACACAACCACCACCTCCACAGCACAAAGCAACCATAATGTGCAAGAAATCCAGCCTTTTTCACAAGGCTCAGAAATTTAGGTCCGTTTCCCAAAACTCGTCTTCTATCTCCTAATTCTTACATTGCTCCCCTCCCACCTCCCTTTTCAAAGGTATTTATTAGGTGGCCGTGGCAGTGATTTTACCGTGGAGAAATGTGGGGTAGAAATAAGAAGAAAGAGGAAGTCACACAGCGAACATGCCTGGAACTCAAAATCACTGTTCTGGCTATTGTCAAAACAATTTGTAGACTGGAAGATGTTCTTTCCTGCAGTCTTACTAAACAAACAAGATTGTAACAGCACTAATCTTGTTGACACTTTTATATTAAGGAATCCGTCATGTTATTACATATGAATGTTCCTCACCACGAGCTTCCAAGTTTGACAAGCTCAATTCCACAAAGCACATATATGTTTGGGAAATAGCCAGGTGATCTGAAGTACTCTCCTATGAGCTGGAGGAAAATGGCAAGTCTGAGAAATAAAACAAAATATGATATTGCTATTGACAGGGTCATTGCCAACACAGTGTTTTCGGAGGATCATGCATTTCTGAGATGTTTCCTGCTAATTAACTACAGGATACTTATGAGTTGCAGGTTTTGCCCAAGTTCTGCTTAAGCTCTTACTAATTTTCAGTGATTAGCATTAAGTTTAAGTATGTCAGCATTTCCATTATAAACCACATTCTCAGGGGTTTATTAAATTATTGGGAAAAAATTATTCTGAGGTAGAACTCAATACTTAGGGGTAAATTTTCAAAGTGCAGCATGCAGTTTTAGCTCCTGATCTCTGAACAAAGTCAATAAGAAGCTGCAGAGCTGCACCCCTAAGTCAATGCTTTGAAATTTTACTTCAAAGTCTCACCCCAGGAACAAATTCTGTCACACACACACAAAAATCAATTTGACCTCTTTAAATCTGAAGAATGCCTACTATTCATGTACTATAGTTGCTAATCATAAAAATTTTCACTGTTTCCTAAATTTACCCGGCCAATCATAAGCAACAGCTTTTGAGAAAGGGAAGAAGGCTTAGAAAGGTGTAAATACCATAAGGGCAAAACAATTATTGTTGCTTTAACCAGAAGTATAACCAGAGTAATAACAGACTGCCATGTTCCCAGCCAGCTCTACACACAAAAAAAAAAAAAAAAAAGAGAAAAAAAGTAACAGTGCATTTGTTTAGACATCAACATAACTTCACTCAACTGAGCTTATTAAATGCAACATCAATAACCAAGAAAGATGATCTTTTCTACTGCCAAGAAAATGACCAGGAAAATGACTCTGACCCAGTAAAATGGTAGACTTGAAGATTTGAAGGGGAATATGTTGAATATAAAGATGACTAGTGTTGTGGCATGGAAGAAAAAACATAATTTTTCATTGATGTAAGGCAGCAGAGCTAGAAAGAACACAAATACAACAGTAGATCCATTAACCACACGACAAGAAATAGTGTTCACATCGACTTACTAAACTGTTTTTGATTCTTTAGTACCAACACGCAGAACAATCCTTACATTATGTTGCCAAGGACAACCTAGAATGCATTTATTTCATAATGCAGCTTTCTTCCATTATCATAATAGAGCCATCATAGTTGTTGCAAACACTGTATGGCCTCAAACACCTAAATACAGCCGTTAAATTGGACATTTTTTAAGAGGAGGACATTTTAAACCTCCCTAGAGAGTTGTGTTGCCTGGCAAACTCTCAGCAGGAACCATCTATTACTGCAAAACCTTGCTTACATGTGAGGGAGGAGGAAATGATCTCAGCTAACAAAGATGACACATTTGGAACCATGACCAGAGAAGGAAGGTTACTCCAAGGCCATCAAAGTTAACACCATGCACTGACACAGGACCTCAGGTTGGTTTTAAGCTGAGCTGTTGACTTTAGGAAGCTTGTGTTCAATCCTTGGTGAGTGGTTTCTGTCTTGTACGGTGGCAAATTACAGCTTAACCTCTAATTCTTATCCTGAGGCCCCATCTCACCTGCTCTCATCTCAGCACTTCAACTTCGTGCCCAAACAGGACAAGGTTGCATTGCAGAAGGCTGTAGAACATCTGAGACCCTCAAAGCTTTGTAAAATGTTCCCCCCTCTAAGTACAAAGGGTGCAAAGCTAGATTTTTTTAATCACTGCTGTGCTTACTGATCACAGTAGCAAGCCAGAAACAGACACATTATGATTTTTGGCTGAAAATCAGGAATAACTCTTCTGTGTTCTATGTTATATTGACCATGCTTAGCAAGTCTTTAGTCTGAGGTTTCATTAATAGTGTCAGTGCAGTGGTTACATGGCTGAAAGATCACATGGTGCTACCCTGCCAATTATTTGCTAATCTATTAGAAAGAGCTCAGAAGGAGTAAACAGGAGTTAAAGCTACTTCATAGCCATTTAATTTAAAGTATTATTCATTTCATGATGATTTGTTTACATGTGTAATAAAACTGAGGAGCACAGAGACACCTTTTTTTTTTGCCCTGTTCTTTATATCAAAAAAGCTTTGAGACAATTAAATAAAATTATTAGCGGTGGATTAAAATATGGCACTTGCATTGATCAGTGTTCCAGCTTTTCAGTAAGTGTTTTTTGTTCTCATCTTGGCTACGTTTTAGGATTCATAAAACCTGACAATCAATTCTCCTCTGAATGAGTAATAAAAACCTTACTTTTAATTTCACCTAAACAATATTTGCACCAATGTGCTGCTTGCACTGAATCTGCATAACCAATATTACAGAATCTCTTCGTGCAATTTGCACAAATAATTAAATGTGAAATGTGTGCCATGGCAAATCACATTATCACATGCAATTCACAATTAACTCTATTAATGCTGACCTGTCACCAGTCCAGCATCTCACTCTCTGCTACAAGTGGTAAATTAGTTACCAGAACCATTAATTATCGTCTCTTGAAAAAACAGAATTATCTAACAATGAGAAATATCTTTTATTTTGTTAAGCACTTGATATTTTTTTAGAATTTTTTAGAAGTCATTTTCCTTACTGTCAACATTATCTTCATCTCAAGGGGCAGCACTTTGCTGCATACTTCTGCAATGCCAGATTAAATAAAATTAATAAAAATACCTTTTCATTTGGGACTGGCTGGGTTTTATACCCCACCCCCTCCTGTTACTCCCAGCTAACTCAGCCGTATATTCTGGATCAACACCTTCTCCACCAGCTCAACCTCACCACCTCCTCACAGACCTCTGAGCTGCAAAACTCAGACTGAGATTGAGCAGAATCTGTGCCAGATTAAGAGAGCATTATTTTATTTACCCTTAACATAAATAAAAAAAGAAATGCATACAAATTATACACACACATTCCTTCAGCATCCATACACAGCACCTTTGTGGGAAAACACTAAAAATTGTAGCAGCTAAATTTAAAATTTAGCATATATATTTTTAGATTAATAAAACTTGTTAGGACAACACTTGAAGCACAACTTGACATTTGTAAAACCACGTACCACCACTATATATATATATATAGTCACAATATTAATTTGACAGCACGGGGCAAGGACAGGTATGGAGGGGCTAAGTGCCTGCTAAAGTAGACCTGGCAGTCTGCTGTAGAATATATGATACATTCAGTCCTTAGGAATAGAATTCAAAAATCAGTCCTCAAGTACAGCTGAGAAAGAGGGAGCAGGTGCTCTCGACAGCCCATAGCTGGGAAAAGCACACAACTCCTAGCTCAGATTGCTTATCCAAATGCTTGTATTGTACCAACACAGCAACATGGGATCAGGCATAGTGTGGTGGGTAATTTACATTTTAAAAAGTGCTGGGTACAGAACTATGACCAAAAAAATGAAAAATACCAAACAACGTAAAACAGGATTTTAAGGTTTACTATTCAGCAAAAGAGGCAAAGCAAAAACCTCTTACAGAAACTCTGAGTTTAGAAACTGCAATGGATGAAGCTTGTGTGCAAGTTTATCCAGACCACTGAAAGCTCCACCAGCAATTGTCTTTTCCAAGCTCCTGGAAAATATCCGAGCTGCTGCACATCTTTCCATTACACTTTGCCATTCTTGGGAAAAGTTAGTTTTCCTCATAATTCCCCCCCAGCCTCACTAACCCTTAGTGTTCCGATACCCTGACATGCTCTATTTTCCGGAGCCAGTCACCACTTTTGTGGCTTTCTGCTAGAAGTCAGATCACGAGCCCTGAATAAAGAAAGGCTTAGCAGATGCTACACCCTCAGCTTGTGAAGTTTTAAGAAGCAAAGTCACACGTGTAATACATGAAGCAGAAATACTCCTTCACTGGTGCTTTAGGTAGCATACTGTAGTCTCCTATACAGAAGAAAGAGAATGCAGTCACCTCCAAATGGAAAATTCTACTCATTGACAACTTCTTCATCTGCAGAAGTGGAGGAGACGATCCCATACAGAGCAGGGGAGTGGGGGCAGAGAAAGAGGGGGAAAAAAAGACTATATAAATAATAGGGCCATTGACTTTCAAAGGGATATCAGACAGATTCTGCTGAAAGCAAAGAAAGCTTCACTGAGGTTTTCCAAATAATTGACAAGAAGGTTTTCATTTCCTCATCATCTAACTTCTCACACTGGGTGGGAAAAATAGCAGGGTTTATACTCAGTCCTTTTCAGCTGATCAAGAACAGGTCAGGGGATAATACCAGACAAAAACAATACTACTTTCTGTAACTGGGATTTCACAAAATGCAACCTTGGTCTCAAAATATGTGGAAGGACTTAACATTTAAAAATACTGTGAGGTCTATTTGACTGACAGCTCTTCCAACAAAATCTCTACCATACAATATTTACAATCCAATCCCATGCTTAAAAACTTGCTGTTCACTTCTTTGTACTTTCAGCTATCACTGATCATTGTGCCCCTCCCAAAAATTAACTAACAATTGTTTATGGACAAGACCAGGGCTAATTTAATTATCATTTTGCAGCAGTTTCAGTCATTATTTTACATATCTTCAACAATCTGGTAGTGAGGCAATCCTGAAACTAAGTAAATTGACAACAGCCAGTATGGGAAATATTTTTTAAATGTTATAAAGATATGTTTTGAAAGAGTTGATGATCCAAGTACGAATATCAGCAAATAATATCCTCGCTGATTTTCTCATGATGGAAGACAAAAAATACACTTTCACAGTGGAAGAGTATTTTAAAGTTACATAACCAAAAGGCTGGAGGATCAAGCACCAAATTTTCTTGTAAGAAAAAATAAACCAAGTATTTACTTGCAGGGTCTGGGGCTGACCCAGCTGTCAGGAGAGGGCAGTATATTCTGAGTTTTTACTCAGCATCATTCATTTCCCCTTTACACAGGTTTCACACAAAGCCCAATGCGTGTGATGAAAATACAAAACAAATGGTTTACAAATGTAAAAGCTACGTGGACACGTGTTGGAAGGGTCTGTGGAGGGTGTGGGCTCTCTATACTTCTCAGGACCTGGTACAATAATAAATGGAATCCCTTTCCTTGCACTCTTCATATTTCCAACCACCCTTTATTTTCATTGAGCATTTAATGTTGTCTTGCATAGACAATTTTGTTAAATGTGGCCTCAGTTCTGATATAAATATCACACTAACATCAGCTCCTTATGGTTTGATTGAACAAATCCCGTTCCACTGATTAGAAGTTGTCTATATTATGTAGGTTTGTCTTAGATTTGTTTCACTAAATCCAAGCTATAACAGCTCCTCTCACTCTCTTTCAATTCACAGTGCTTGATACTGCCTCATGAGCCTCTTAAAGGTTCTCCTCCTTCTAACCAAACCCCTAGAGGCACTTCAGCAGCTAACCTGGGTGATTACAGCCATTGCTGTTGTAATTTTCTAAATTGTAAATGCTTTTTCTTAGTCATCAGTTTCAATTGTGTAAAGTTGCCCAACTGTAATGGAAGTTGCATGCAGAAATATTGTTGAAAATTTAATTTGCATGCAAATCTGCCCACTTGCCATCCTTTATTGTGAAGTGTTAAAGCAGTCACACAGTGCTGCTCTCGTGGATTACCAGGATTTTCAACCAGGCACTCTGAATGTAGCACTTGAAGGTACCATCCTGCCTTGCCCCACAAATATTTCCCATTTAGGTTCAGCACCCACAGGCTCATGCTTGCACAAATGTATTTTCAAAAGAACACTGTTGACTGTATTCTCCTACATTTAGTCCAGCTCACAGTAGCTACAAAATTACTTTCAGCCATTGCTGTTGTGCCAAAACTAAAATACATATTTTAAATATTAATATTTTTACTTCATTGAACTCCCTTCCCTTTATTTCTCCTAGTAAAAAACAAACAAACAAAAAAAGCCCCATAATCCCTGTCTAAACTTTCATCCTGAGCCCTGATACCTGTCTGTTGTCAGAGGTGTTTCCTGTGCCTCCCCTTGCTCCTCTTTCATTCACCCAGACACTGAAAGAAAGGCAGCTGTACCCTGATTACTGCAGGCTCCATCAGCAGGTGCCTGTCATTAGCACCTACCAGAGCTTTCCACTGTGATTTATTGTATTAGCACTTGTAGCTGTAGGTAATTAAGGAGTACCACTCTGATGTTCTGATGTGACTAATAATCACCACACAAGTCCTGTTACACTGGAAAAAGAAGTCTCTTTCCTTCTCACTTCTTAGGCTTTGTTCAACACAAGCAGCTGACTTGCTGCTTCTTTTAATTCCAAATTCTACGCTTGCAACACTCTGGATCCAAAGTAGTTTCAGTCATTTTTAATGTAGCACCTGTAGACAGTGCAGCTACATTCTAAGAAGATAATAAAAGATGTACACATTCATAAGTAAAATAATTCTCAACTTTGAGACACCTTCATTTTTGTTTCTGAAAGGATTGGTCTTCTATTTTTACTAATACAAATGTCCAGAAGCGCATCCTAAACTTAGGCATTATTATACCATAGTACAAACTCATCTCCTGTACATGGACATTCACTGCAGTAACTTCTTCCAAAACCTGACTGAAAAAAGCACAAATGGGAAAGAATCACGTGTTCTGCATTTGTCTCTCTGGGTTTTCCATCTAATGAGGGAGTGCTCTAACCTAGTCTAACTTCCCTCTGCAGAATCCTCTTTTCTATATGGAGAAAACATCCCCACCCCAGTGAACAAGAACTGCATGACAAAAAAAAAAAAAAAAAAAAAAAAAAAGATAATCCAGACATGCATTTCAGAAAAAAAAAAAAAAAAAAGCACTTAGACTTAAGAGCTGTTAACTTCAGGGAAAGGAAAACACTTGTCCTAATGAAGCAATAACCATATGGTAAACATTTCTTACCTGTTTTGAAAGCTGAAACAGAAGGGTCACTGCTAACAAAATACATGCAGCCATTCTTCAACTGTACACTAGAAAAGTGTTTATATGGTTCATTAGCCATTGTTACAAAAAAGGCATTTCGAGTAATTCAGTAACATATAAGAGAGACCTTTTCAAAAACCATTCGTACATTCCAGATTTTCTTGGAACTACAAAACTCTAACAACACACTCCGTTGTGGTTTGGGTTGCTGGGATTTTATTCTTTTATGTTTACCAAGAAAATTTACAGGCTCATTCATTAAATCACAGGATACAAGACACTGGAAATGGAATAGGTCGCTAAGGGTCAAGTATTATTTTTATACATAACTCAAGCACTGTCCCTGGAGTAGGTCTGAATGATATGTGAAACAGTCCAGTAATGAGTGTTATCACTTAATTTGGCATTCTTATTTGAAATTCTCTTCAAAGCCTGTGTGTTGAAAAAGCCCAAAATGTCTTTGAAGCATTCTATTACTACTGTAATAAGCAATTTCATAACAGAAGAAAATTGTACTTTTCTTTCTGATAAGTTTGCACTAATTGAGATACTGAAAGAAATTTTAGAGCACCAGAAAAGAGAAAAATCAGTAAATATTTTAGCTTCCACAGAGAGATGCAAGGCAAGACAGTTCAGTTTTATAACTTGGACCTGCACCTAACAGGATTTGCAAGTTTAAAGAAATATGCTGCAACTCTGGTTTTTTACAGTGCTCATTTAATTGAATACACACACTGAGAAAAATCTTAAAAAAGAAAGATTAAAGATTTCATTGGACTTCTGTTTCTCATTTCATGGCAAAATTCCACTGATAGAAGGAAAACAATATTTACTGTTCTGGCATACCTGGCCTTCAACCATATTTAGAACTGAGCTGGGGCTGCAGAAATAGAACCGGCCAAAGACTAACAGAACGATGTCCCAGAGTCTTGTAATATTGTTCATTTTGTTTTTAAAGTCTTTATTCAAAACAACACCACATGCCCCCAGTGCATCATTATGTCATGCATTAACTTCATTTACCCAGAGGAGTTACTGCACCTCTCCCCTGCTTTCAGGCAGAGGTCAGTCCTATCAAAGAAGGCAAGAGAGTCCAGTTTACAAATCTTCAGTGCATTAAGGCACAAAGAAAAGAATATGAGCATGTAGATTTACTTCAACTCCTTTGAACACAGCGAGAAGTATAGCTATAAGGCAGTAAGCTTAAAGCAATGGATGAATTATTAGGAGTGAGATAAAAATTTGTCTTTCACAGCAGTTTTCCAGTGACCTTAATTTTTAGATTCTTTGCACTTCTGGTCACAGAGTGTCTGTGACCATGGTCTGGCTCTAAACCCACAGCTATCCTAACTCAGCAAAGCAAATTTTACAGACTGGAGCCATTCCTACACTTCTCATCAGGTGAGCTCATCATAAAATATCTTCATTACTAACAGGTGGGACATACTCAGCCAGTCCCAGTTCAGGTACAGCCGTCATGTACAGGCTATGCTGTGCTCTGGGTGTGGTTTCAACTTGATTTTTGTTAACACCTGCTTTAGAAGATTTTAACTTTTCTTCAGTGTAGTACAATTTAAGATTTGTTGTACTCAAACACTTTTGCATGTTACACTAAGCCCCCACATAAAACAGAATACACATTGAGATACAGTTCCAGCATACCTTAGGATTTGGTGTTAGAAGGAGTTCTACACAGAATAAAGACAGCTCCTCAGTCTTTTCCTCCACTAGAATGAAATTCCCATGCTGTCTTTCCAGAGCAGAGTTTTCAGGATCTATCTGCTGTTTTAACACAGCAGTAATTGCCAAGAACCTCCAGTCTAGGGTTCAAGCAAAATGATTCTGAGCAGCTCCACATCTCTTCTCGAGGTGTTGGCACTGGCCAGCCTCTTCCATTGCCTGCCTGTGCATTTTATCTGGGCCTTTATCTTTTCCTCCCTTTATTTTGCTTTATCTATTTTCGACAATAGTGACTCGCCCAGTATAACAGCATTATATAAGCTTTTTACAGTGCCATGTTTTGCTTTACAGAGTGAGCATAAATGAGGAAACACTAAGTTAAACCCTGACAGCCAATGCTGGATGTATCAGCCTGGCCTATAAATAAGCACTGATCACCTCCATTTTATTGAACTCATTTTCCAGGCAAGCAAAGACCACGAGATTCCTCTGCAAATTTTCCCTTTACACTCTCCAGCAGTGCTGCTAGTGTCAGCCCCGACAGATTTATAGCCTATTCATTCATGGGAACAAAAACCCTGCCAGGGCTGGTCATGGAACACGCAGTAGCAGTTAGTTCAGAAGATAACAGCTGCAATACCTCACTTCCTTATTCAGCACTCTATAGCACACACTGCTTGGGAGATAATAAATGCTTCTTGTTTGTATTTCTTGAGTAATATCAGAGGAAAGGGTCCACATTACAACGGTATGAAGTGGCACTGCAACACAGGGGGATTAATCAGTGCTTTCAGTGTATTTATTCCTTCTCTGCCTTTATGGTTTTATAACTGACATTAAAAAAAAAAAAGTTGTTCTGCACTGTGTTTATATATTGCCCCTTCCGGAGATAGTCAATTTTTTTTTTTTTTTTTTAATTAATGCTCGCTTAATTTAAAAACTTGCTTTGAATTGTTTTGAATTCTGAGATCTTACATGTTGTTCTCCAGTACCAAGAGACATTCACTGTCAGAATTAAACAGTTATTTTCCCTTACACCCAAAGCCAAAAATTACTTGTAAATTTAATAATCTCTCAAACTAGAGATTATTAAATCTGCCAGATTCCTTGCACTATTTTGAAAAAGCCAATTTAAATGAATAATTCCTTTTCAGATACTCTCTAGTTACAGTAAGACGTGGTATCAGAGAGAAGATATCAGACCAAGATGGACAGTGCTCATTTTGGAGGGGCTGCTCAGAGCCCTCAGTGCTGGGAGAGGTGCCCTGAGGTTCGGGGTAAAAGCTGAAGGTTTAAGGGATGCACAGTTGCCTTGTTGCAGACAATCAAAACCTTCAACTATTTTCCAAATGTTTCTGCTGCAACTGCACCTCCCCTTCCTCTGCAGGAGCCTCTCTGTCCCTCTAAAGAAGGCATGATGGAATTACACCAGCTCTAATCAAAGCAGCACGAACTGAGATCAAGACCCACTTATGTGCAGCTAAAGCATATTTTCATGGTCCCTTTGAAGGGAATACCTCAGTGATATGAAAACCAAAATGAACTTTTATCAATGTGAGGTTTTCATCTTTTTACCACTCTCTATTGCAAAATAATGTCCAAATAGAGCCTTTAAGTGAACTCTTAATTGCATTAAAATCAGTTTTTACTAAGTATTTTTTAGCCTTGAGCATTATACTCAGCTCTTAGAGCTGGCTCAGGAGATCAGAACTTCTAATCTCAGAGAGAATTTTCAACTTCAGTCTTCTTTCAGAGCCACAGTGCCCAAAACTAAGTATATGGGGGTGGGTGGTTTTGCTTCACCTGAAAAAAATGCACAGCAATCTCTAAAATAGTGGTGCAGACCAAAACCAATTACCATTTGAATTTCCTACAAACTTTTACTGAAGTCATGATCCACTGTCCCAGTTTTTAGTTGGATCAAATGCACCCACATACCACAGCAAATAGAGGAGCAGATTGACTGTAAATGTGGGAAATACAGAGACAATCAAAAGCACACCATAAAATAAACCATTAGTTGGCCTAATTAGAAAATTCACCTCTCTACCAAATCTCATCTGCCTCAACAGAGCAAGATATAGAATGATTTTAGTAGGTCAGAGCAAAGGCCTGGGCTGGAACCTGCAGCACCTGAGACCCCAGCTGCAGGCACAGGAACAAAGAGATGCTCCAACCACAACAGCTACACAGTCCCTGAAAAACATCTCTGGGCAGCCTCCTCCCAGGCAAGCATGTGCCCCAGTGGGCTCAGCCTGAGAGATTCAGCTCTGAATCTCCTTCTTTCAGTCTCTCTCAGCCCCCAGAATGCACAGAAAAGATGGCATCTCTTCCTGCAACTACAGTCCTTGCTAATCAATCACATTTTATGGTGTGGCCTCTGGCTCAGCTCGTAACACTGGAGAGAAGCAAGAGCAGCAATATAAAATTTTGCCAATTTAATACTCTTTCCTAATTTTAAGTGGCAAAGTAAGGGAGGGGGAAAAAAAAAAGGAAAAAACTCAACGACAAACCCAAACTCCACTTGTACTGAGTTTAAAGCCTCTGTGCTGTTCCCATTGGGTGGGGAAGAAAATTGTTCCTGCATTGAAAGTGGGGAAATGTACGAAACAACTAACCACTCACATGATTCATCCTTGCATTGTCCTACCCTGGCAATATAAATCTAAATATACATGCATATTTAATTGTACAGTATTAATAAAGAAGCTTTTACAAAGCAGGCTTATTTTATCTGCTGAAAATAAGCCACCCCCTGCTGTAAAAACTGGATTTTTTTCCCCCCACTCAACATGGAAATCCATCCATTCTTATAATTGTTCTTTTCTTTCAAATCACCTAATATAACAAATGCTAGAAGACATTACAGTGCATCTGCTAAGCAGTCTCTTTATGAGTTGAGGCTTCAATGCTTTAATGGGGAAATTGCCTGATTTAAGTAAATCATGTCACCTCCACCCAAGTAATCATATTTGTTGCAGACTTCTGCTGACCTCATCTCTCCAGCAAAAACAAAAACACATTTACATTTTCAGCTTAAGATATTTAGTTCAAATGATTTACAAATAGGTTGTAATGAAAACTAATTTTAGTCTACTCCAAAGATACTATTTAAGTTCTCTGTTGATAGTGCTTAGAGATATTCAATTATTGGTTACTGTCATTTAAACACAAACAGCATGTTTTTACATAAAACAAACAAGTAACTCACAAGATCATTTCTTTATAGGTTACTATATATTGAAATGTTTGTTTCAGAGGAAGTAATTGAACATCTAGAAAGCTAAACAAAAGCTAAACGTATGTATTTTCCACACTAGGAGGTTCCAGGAGGTTCCACACTAGAAGGTTCCAGGGAAGGTTTGTATGTTTATATGCTTCCTTTTGGAGGCAACTTCCTGCAGCATTATCTGCATCACAACCTTTCCATGTGAAATGTTCCAAAGCTAGTTAACTCATTTTGTGAAACTTCAGGCAAGTTTCAAGCAACAAAAAGCAAACCCAATTCTTTTTACCCTAGTTATTTTTCCCATACAGTGGCAGAAGCCATACTACTGCCATCACAGGGGATAAGGTTAGAACCTCCAGGAGCACAGCACAGAGCACACCAAGGCACAGTGCCCTCCAGACCATCAGCCTCACACGTTGCCATTTCAGCTAAAATGAATTTATTCATCATTCTTGCTCTCCACTTGGTCTGGGGATTTTCCAGCATGCAAACACAATTTCTAATCTACAGCTAATCTATATTCTTCTATTTCAAATTCTGATGCAAAAAATAAATAGGGCAAGGGATTGGAGGTGGAGGGAGAAACCTATGGAACTTGAAAGAAATTACAACTTTCTTGTGTGGTGGTAACTTGTGTGCAATTCTAGAGACATGAGACCACAGGAAATATTCAATAATCTAACCTGATGGGTTAAATCAGAGATTAAAAAGCTTCATTCAGCTTCTTCCATTATAAGAGCACACCCCCAGTACTGTGAAGAGCTACAGAAACTTACTGAAACCTGTGTAGGTCTGGAGAACTTTACAGTTCTTTACAGATTCTAATAATTAAAAAAATCTTAAAACTGTTTCCTTGTAATAAACAGAACACTGTTTTAAGTACTGATAAACTGAAATTGTTTGGCTTGTATTTTTTATTCCCCACATTTAATTTCAAATTTGATGTACAAAGGTGAGATTTGAGGAAATCAGACACTGTTTCCCTCAACATTCAGGCCAAATGAGATTCAGAGAATCAGTGGCTTTTTTCCATCATACTAGGAAAAATACATTTGGATCAAAATCCAATGTTTTTTCCTTTTGTAACCTATTTTCTAGGTTTCAAAACAAACACTCATTTGTTTTTTGTTATTTCACAGAGACATTGGTACACTCAATTTTTTTTAAGACAAAAAAATCTAAATCTCTGCTATAAGAAACTCATAAGGCAAAATTTGCACATTGCAGCCTGTAAATTTTAAGTGAAAGGATGATGTATAACCTCCCATTTACTCATATTGACGTTTAAAATGACCTAAATAAGTAGCATAGGGTCCTTCAGAAAGGCTTCCTTTATTTAATTCCTTCTTCAGCTAAAAGGATGAAGTCTCACGCACAGTTCTAGGGGATACTATTCCTTCTCACTAAGAATATTCATTAGAAGAAAAAAAGAAACTGAAAAAGAGCAACTAAGCAAAACTCAACATTTTGCTTTAGCTTCATATCTTTTGTGCAGGGCTCTCTCCATTACAATTCCCTTTCAAGCACTTACAAAAAGATTGGCTTGTCCTGAGTTGTTACAGAAAAATCAAAAGGAGGGAGAGTGTGAAAAAGCTTCCACAGGCAGTAAACATAAAGGTGATAACAGAAGAAATATAAAGGTGATAATTGACCTCAGTGGTCAATTTAGGCTAATATTCTTTCCCTGGTACTTGCATTTGCAAATCATTTCATGTTTATATAAGTTTTTAATATGTCATAACGTAATACAATAGAAAAAAACCTTCTCCTAAGTATTTTGTTATCTTCCAAAGATATAAGGAATGATAGCAAAACATTTCTTGGGAATTAACAGTAACAACTCTAGGTCTTCTTGTTACCCACCTGCATGTCTAAAACATCTACTAAAACAATAGTCCCACGTGAATTCTGTCATGGGTTCCTGTAATTCTAACCAACAGAAAACTTTCATCCCATATTCCTCACGTTTTATACTCTTTCCCAAAGCTATTGCATATCCTTTGTTTCAGAACTCACACAATTAGTGCCTCATTGCACCAGGAACCTTGAATAAACATAAGCTAAGTGACTTCTCAGTGTCGTTTTGTTGCGTTTTTTCCCAAATTCATGCAGCTTTGTATGAAATCCCCTTTGACGGAGCTTTGAGCCCCTAAAAATATAAGTACAACATGGTTTTCAAATAAGCCTTCCAAGTTTTCAATTCAATGTATCTCTTAAAATACACTGTCCAATTGACTAAATTTGCCTGCTATCATTCTCTCATTAAATAACCTTTCTCCTATAGATGACAGATTTTGGCACATTTTCATAGGTACTATGAAGTCCTGTCCTTCAAAAGAACATTTTAGTTACTTCACCTTTAGCAAAGAGCCTGTGTCAGCAGCTTCATAAAAGAACAACTCCTGTAAGTAACTCAGCACATCTACACAGGAAGGTTGTTTTAATATTGTCCAGTAAAAACCAACTTCAAAAGCCAAGCATTGGGGTTGATAATAATAATAGGATAGTTTGTGTTGGGAAGGGACTTTAAAGACCATCATGCTCCACCCTCTGCCATGGGGATGGTCTGGTTCAAAATTTTGTGCTGTCAAAAGGAAACACGTCTGTTGTTTTTGATATTATTTCTGTGCCTTCTGACTAGAGGGCTCTTCATGTTATTACCATTATTTCAGTTCTGTGAAGCCGTCTGAAGTTCTGCCATCTGTTTCAGCAGTTTTTCCTGCCTCCCTCTTCCCCTCTCCTTTGTGGAGCTGTCTATAGCTGCCCTTTCACAACACATTCTTGTAAAGTTGATGCTGAAACTCTCCTGCTCACCCAGGACGTTGTTCCTGACAATTACAATTAGTGTGTTATCAGGAGCATTGAAGGAAAAACCATGCTACAGTCCCACCATGGGTTGTTGCCTCTTCAATTGCTTATACTGTTGTTCTTGAGATCTTGTTAAAATTATACTTAATGACTGCTGTTTAGATTCGTTTATCATGAAACCTTATACACAGGTTATTCACCCATTAATTTGCCAACTCACTTTTGTTATCCTTCTTTTCCATTAGCTGCCTGTTAGCAGAGGTTTTGTCTGCACAAATAATTCATTTCGTACACTGGCATATCTTTAGTACAGAATTATATATGTATGTCACATCTATATCACATTTTTTTGCTAATTTATGCCAGAAGAGTACAGTTTTTGTTTTCCCCGTTGTTTTTCTTCTCAATGTTTTCAGGATATTGGCTGATCAATTGCCTTTTGATAAATACAGAGATTAAATAGAAACACACATTTCACCAATATATGTTTATTTGTGCTGAATAGGACAACTATTCCCTTTGAAATATTTTCAGTTTTGCTGGTTAGGATTAAGGGGAATATCCACAGCTTATTTTACATTCATTTCTCTAACTATTATGCACATAATTTAAAGAGAGATATGACTATTACTTACAAGTTGGCCTATCCATAGTCATTCTGCTACCCAAGAAGAGATTTCTCACACACCAGCTCCACTCAAGCTGGTTTCACTTTGCTTCTGAGCAAAGCAGAGGGGAGTGCAGGATTCAGGGATAACACTCACCCCCATGTACAAACAATTTCACTGATCTCACTGTGTCCATGGCCAGGGGAAAGGTCTCTGGAGAACGGAGGTTTCACAATGGCAAACTTCAAAGAACAAATCCACTAAAAGATGAATACTTTCCCTTGGTGTCTTCTAAAGTACTAAATTTTGTTTACTATCCCTTCCCCCTACCTTTTGTACATGCAAAAATCAAACAAAATGGAAGTCTCAACACTCAAACATACTGGCTTGTCCCTTTGTAATATTTTATCTGATTCGGTAAATCCTCTGAAGCTTTTTGCAACTACTAGCACATGTGATTATCTACTTTATTGATAAATTATGTCTCATTTTCTTCACATTGTATACCAAAGATACTGAGCACTCCTCAGCTGCAGCCAGGAACAAATTTCTGGGCATAACTTCCAGGCATGCACCTCTTTTCCCCCATACATGCACCAGACCAGCAGACACTGAGCTGCTGTTGGGAACAGATGGCACCACGTTCACTCAAGGAGCCCTGCCATTGTCAGGCTGTGTGCTGACATCACTGCAGGCTTTCTTACAGCAGGCACTCGCTCGAGAACTTAAATTTACTGAATGTAATATTATCATAAAAGGACTGCATGCATGCAGATCAGTGTTACCCATAAACCTCTCTTTAGATATGTAAATATAAACAGACACAGAGGCTAGGATTTTCCAGCTCTGAGCAGGCAATAATCCAGGGCTCACCCTCCCAGGCTGTGGGCAGAGACCCAGCTTGGTGAATTCTGGCACAGGCTGCTGCTGGCCATCCCAGGTACACTCATTTTGCCTTTACTGCCCCATCTCCAAACAAACCATCTTTGAGAATCTAACTCACAGTAAATGCTGCTTCTGAACAAAACTATATCACAACACAGAGGGAAACTGCCTGAAAACCTCCTCCTATCCCTGATGCTGCCACAGTGAATTCCCTACAAGCTGCAGCCTTCAGATGATTTGTTTGCAGTGCCACCAAACCTCATGGGACAGGCAGGGCAAGGGACAGACTTCGACTCCTCTCCTACCAGGATGAGGAAAATCGATTTCAATGCCCAAGGGAAGAAATTACTGCTAAAGAAGGTCGCCCACCACTAAAAGTTGTTTCATTATCACAAAGTCTTGGAAGGAATCCTACAAAAATTAGGTAAGCGTGGAGTATGAGCTGGTAATCTATAAATAACCTAGGGTAATGTAAAAGGTACAGAAAGAAACTAAACTTTAAACCAAGATTTACTTATGTATATTTGTTCTGATAAAAAGTTTATGTAAGATACTGCTTGATACTAAAGGACAATAACTTGTACACTGCACAAACAGCAAAATTGATACAACGCAAAAATGGTTCAGGTTGGGATTGCTGCCAATGGAGGGTGGAGCAACTCAGTGAGCAAAACGGTCCAATAACCATTTATTGGAACCAAGAATATGCCTTTTCCCAGAAATGTTCATTTAAAGGCAGCCCAATTTCCTACATAATTTCTAGGGGGCCATCGTTGAACCTCAGCAGAAAAAAGAATCTATCCCAGACCACATCATGCAGCAATGGCCTCACAAGCAGAAGAGAAACTGGCAGAGGAGCCACAACCCAAGAACAGCCAATGCTGAAGGTTTCATTCGTGCTGTATTTAACCCAGATGAGCTATGGAAACACACTGCAGGGTGGACATCATCCCTACTTATGAGAGAGAAACTAAATATTCAAAACAGAGAACTACAGAAAAGTGCTAGGAGTCATCTGACTATCCTTAGCAGGGATTAAGAGAAAATAATTCCTTATAAAACTCAGAATCAAATGTGGAAAGCAAAACAAGCAAAGCAAGACTACAATTATATGGTAAAGCACAATCATATACAATGAAACACGTAGTATTGTCAAATATTGAAAATATATTATTAATTTCCCAGTATTTCATGCCTTTTTTTTTTTTTTCCTCTTCATGGAAAGCCTCACTTTCTGGATAATAAAATCCTACAGGGAAAAAATAGCAAAAGCACAACTTGCTCATTTTCATAGTCTCAATTTAAAACCAGCTGCACAGAAATCAAGACTCCAAATGCACTTCTACATATACCAGAACAGAAATTAGTTTTGAGGCCTATTCATGACATGAATGCTTGATGAAACTGAATATAATAAATTAGGATTATAACTTTGAGTAAAACAAAAATTAATAGTCTGTACAACAGGAAGAGAAAATAAGGATAGTGAAAACAAAAATAAGAAAAAAAACTTTGATGCAAACCTTACAATGAAACAAATAACCCAAGACCCACATTAGGAGGAGTAGAACTGCTGAACTACCAGTGTGGCATCTGTAATACTTGCACAGATCCCAGCTCTTTGAAGGAGGTTTCCTGTTAGTATTTTCTCACTTTTCCTGACATCCCAGGCCACAGTACACAGAAACTGAATCATGTCATCCTCAAAGATGACAAGAGTGGGAGTGAAAGGACATCAGGTGCTCTCCCAGTCCTTAGGAGCAGGGAACAAACTGACAGGGAGTATTGGATAAGACTGAGAAGCAGCTGGAGAAACCCAGGGAAGCCAGTTGGAGATAAGGCTGTATTAGAAGATTGAACAGTCTTATTAGCAGGCAAAATGTACCTTTGATTAAAACTTCTACTTTGTGTTTGGCTGGTTTTGTGTAATTTAATTATAGCAGCACTCTCTGCATGATAAACGCTTTGTGAACTGTAATGAAGGACCAAGTCTGCTGCACAAAACCTGCAGAATGACGAGCTGGCAGAGTGGAGTAGCCCCAGAGCTTGTGTGTTATTGCTGGCAAGAATCACAGTTTAGGGACGCACCGAGTTCAAACAAACCCCACCCTCTCTCCCTTGCAACACCTGATAACATTTAATCATTTTTAAAGACATGCTGAAACAAAGTCCCTTTTGTCAGAGGGAAAGGCAAACCACAGATGTCAGCAGTATCTTAAACAAACCACAAATGAGAAAGTCACCGATAAAATTAACCCAACAGCCAATAAACTCAATTTCAGAGCACCTTACCATCACACCTATGAGCCTTGAACTTAAAATAACTGCAAAAAAGTATTTTGGTCCAGATTTCCAGGAGTCTCAGTATGAATGTTAAGATAGTAGCAACATAAAAAAGCATGTGGTGTATGTCTATATCCTAATGTAAACACAAATACAGCTTTTGCTTCCATGCCTGAGCATGGTAAACATGAGGTATGAGATGGCAAACATTGAAATTCTGTCCACTTTCAACATAATTGATACTTTAACAGGTCTGAAAACAAATGAGGCTATCCCTAAGGGTAAGACAAAGCACAATATCAATATAAACTACTTGATCAGCAGCATTAAAAATAATATATTTATTTGAACTACCTGGGTTATACTTTCCTCTAAAAGATATTTCAGTTACTAGGTAAGAGGATTTCTAATTATGTTCCTCTGGTTATTGTGCTATACAAAACAAAGCCAAGTTGAGTCAAGACTGTGACAAAGTGGGTAGCACTATAGCCTGTGGATTCCATGTTATTCTACTTTCCTATTAAATATTTTAGTCACTGACCATGTATAGTTTGCCTTCTCTTGGGAAATTAACTATTTTTTTCCATAGCTGCTACCACCAAATGGGGTGCACAAGACACATCAGAGAAGAATTTATGCAACCAACATCCCTCTGCAGCCCTACAATTTTGTTTGCACTATACATCACACTAAACCAGTGTCCCTGTAGTTCAGTGACAACAGAAAAACACAAACTCTGAAACTAATAGAAGTTTTTGCCAATGACTGCTGATACCCAGTTATGATTTTTGCATTCCTCTCCAGATTTAAACTGAAGCAAGCCTAAGAGTTTTCCTTGCTTCTGCATTATATTCTTGGAACAGTACAATAACATTATCCCTTTCTGGTGTAAAGAGGGGGGGGAAAAGTTCAAGAGCCTGCTCAAAGCAATATGAGGTTTTTGATTATTCTTTTTTTTTTTTAAGGTCAACTGAACCCAAAATTGAAGCCAATGCAGAAATATCCATTCAGAAAGACGCACTAACAGTGACAAAGTTAATAATCTGTTTTGAAAGTGCATGGTTTTAGTTATTGAGGCATACAATTTTTAGTATGCTCAATTAAAATATGAACTCATGTCTATTTCAACTTCTATTTTAAATGTTACATAATACATAAAAGTTAGTTATTTTGAAGGAATACCTAGTTGTTATCTATAGAAACTCCAAAATGGTGCATTTTTGGGGTTTTCATATAAAACAAATTGAACTGCTTTTTAAATTATGCTACTACATTACTATATTAGCCATGTATATATTAAAATTTCAAATGAAAGACTCAGAATAAAAAGTAATATACAGATTTCTTGTTTGAACATCAATGAGGACATAAAAATATGAAAGAAGATGACAGAAAATCCAGGACTTGTTCTGAGTGCCATTCAGACACTAACAGGTTAAAAGCAATCATCTATACTATCCCCTCACAGGTTAATTCATGCATAGAGGACAGAATAATCTACTCATTTGCTCTCATGCAGCAAATTAATAGACCAAGCAGCAAGAGGCATTTGCATCTTTCCAGAACTAGCAGGCTATTTGGCCAAAAGTATATATTCCTCTTGAGAAATCACCCAGATCAAAAGCACCTGATGAGAAATCCTGTGCAATCTTACAGTATTTCCTGGTATTTTCAGGCATCTCCCAGTCTCCAGGTCAGCAAGCCCGTAACAGAACACTTCTTATCTGCTTTTGTTTCCAGTTAAGCTCCTGTAACCTCACCTCTGAGCCCTCCCCAGGAGCAAGGGAAGCTCCAGTTGTGTAAATCATTGGCTTTAAACTCCCTGACTATTTCCCATTCCTCCTCCACAAGATGGACCACCCAACCCCACAGAACACCCTGAGCCCAGGGCAGAGAGGGGTCTTAAACATTTTAAACCATCAAAGCAATTTTACCATCAGTCCATCTTTGTGCTACAAAGAACGTGTATCTGTGCATTGAATGTCTCCCTCCACACCCAGGCAGGGCACAGGGCTTCACAATCCTCACAAAGCACTGCAGGCATCCTCCCAGCTGCACCACCTCACCTCCTACATCCAGGACAATCACAGAAGCCCTTGCTGCTCAACTAATAGCCCAGCCCATGTCGTATCCCAACTGGAATTCTCCAGCTTCTCACAAACAAGGCCATGCCCAGCTCCTGTTTCCTCAGTCTGGCACAAGGTCGTTATTTTACCACTCTCCTTTATGTCAAACCTGATTTTTATACACATCACTGATCCAAGGTATCTCGAGAGTATCCTCTATACGGCTTCTGAAGATCAGCCCACTCTAAGGAACACAGGGATCAAGAGGGAACATTTCCCCAACTACTTTAAAACTTTTCCCTGCGCTTCGTTTCGCCATCAATACCTTACTAGATGCACAAGGCTACAGAACCAGAAAAAGAAAAAAAATTGCATTCAGAAACCATGAAACTAAGTTCAGAACAAATTACTGAATATTTGTCCTCATTTATAGACATTCAATCCCACCTTTTCAATCAAAGCACTAAAAACCTTGCTTATCCTCTGAGTGTTTACTTCAAGTGAAGCAAAGTAATCTCAGCCTAGTGCCATCCATTATTAACTAGGACATTAAACACAGCATTTTCAGGAAAAATTTTAATATTTTGCTTTTCAAATTTGGGGGTGATTTTGCATATTTAAATGCACACCTTGTCTGGCAGTCATCCTAAGGCTACAGAGTTTGGATAATATTTCTCTCAGTGCAGTCCAAATGGGGCCCTCAGCTTTTACATCCTTTTTGTTTGTGGTTCCTGCACATTGGTCACCTGCACTGGTGCAGCTTCTCACCCTCTGCTCACCCCTCAGAGAGGCTGTAGCTGCCCCATCCCTGGAAGTGTCCAGGGCCAGGTTGGACACTGGGGCTCTGACAAACCTGAGCTAGGAAGAGAGGTCTCACTCTTTGTGGCAGGGGGCTGGGAACAAGTGATCTCTAAGGTCCCTTTCAACCTTTAACACTCTGATTCTATAATTCTGCCTTTTTTTCCCCCCCTGTTAATCCCACGCTTATTTCAGTGCCATTCCCACTTACACATCGCAGTGTGACCCCTTGTAGTCTGCAAGTAACAAACAGCAACAGCAGCTCACCCTTGTATCACTGTGAGCAGATAAACCACCCACCTAAAGCTCATCTTTTAACACCCCTTTAATGCACTCAAGCACAATCCAAGTAACTTCAGATCCATAAAAGCCTCTGGAGACTGATGACATTCCTCAGGAAGAGCTCCTGGCTAACAGAGGCAGAGCCAAAGTCTGTACTTAGCTCTGGTAGAAATGAACAGTTTATATTTGCTTCTGTGGGCACTGAAGCTTTTCAGCCTAACTCTGACAAACACAAACCCAAAGTTATTATCTGAAAAAATCACTGTTGCTCTCATCTATGAGAAGCAGTGCTTAAATACTATTGCTAATACAAAAAATGAAGCATCAGTGCCTCCTCCCTACCTTGGGATATCACCACGGTTACCCTTCCTTGTAACCAAATTCTTGCGGTGCAATAATTTGATGAAATTGAGGTTTTTTTCTTTCTTTTTTGTATTTAATGTTATGACAGTTAAAAATATCAGTGATATCTTTATCCGAATAGTAGTATAAACTTTAAATTTAAAAAATTATGGCATTCCAAAAGCCATCTGCAAAGCAATCATTTGAACAGCCTAGCTTTTAATTCACCTAGATGCTGAAATGGG
The DNA here is from genome assembly GCF_015227805.2 of Hirundo rustica. NCBI lineage: Eukaryota > Metazoa > Chordata > Aves > Passeriformes > Hirundinidae > Hirundo > Hirundo rustica. Next base: position 15,717,744 of record NC_053460.1, read on the forward strand.
AAAGATGGAAAAGCTGTAGAGTGGAGAGATGGAGGGATAATGCATTTGCTAAAGTACAAACTAAGCACATATCAAAGTGAATGCAAAGAACCAGCTCTAGAGAAAATCAGCTAAGATCTGGTCAGGTACACTCTAGGGAGCCCAGCCCAGCCTGGGGAAGATGTTACCACCCAGAACAAAGCAGTTATACTACACCCATGCTTTTATCTACTTAAGCCTTCCTGTGTGTCAGAATGCCCAGTTTTTAAGCAGAGATTAATCATAGCTTAGATATATTTGGTTCTACTGGGTTAGTCCAGCTCTATACTCAGAACTGTGCTTAATGCTAGTGATATTAAAGAGAAAGCTTTGCCTTTAATCTTAATTATCAGAGGATGTGCCTTAATGTCACCGTGTGCTGCCTCAAACCAGGAGCACAGCCAGGGAAAGAAGCAGAAGTCCTGACTTCTCACAGCCACTGAAGAGCATTGCCAAGCAGGGCTTACAGGACAGCTCAGACTACATTGCATGTGTATTTTTGGACACTGGGAAATTAATCCTCTATGCAAACCCTGTGAAACCTATCACTAGAAGAATATCCAGCCATGCCTGTAAAAACAGGCCACATGTTCCCCTTCTCTTTTCAAAGTTAAAACAGTGCTAATTTTTTTTTCCCCCCAATGTATTCATGTGAACAAGATATTTCATCTCACAGATTTTACTTCAGTTCAGTCTATGCACATTTTAAATAAATTAATATGAAATAAATCCATTTTATTGTATTACTTTGTGCCACCTCCATGAAATAACGCTCATCTTCGTATTTTGTAAGGGATGTTGACATGCCTGAAAACGGTGCATGAAGTATAATCTTTGAGGATTGCACTGCTAGAAAAATAAATCTAAGCCCATGTTTCAAGCTCAGAATGGCACTGCTTTTGATTGAAATGCCTCTGAAACATTCGCTCCAATGCAGCTCTGCTGTAAAATTCATACAATTGATTACCAGGGTAGCTGTAACAAAACTAGTGACTAGTAGCTTTGTTTTCTAAACATGTGTTCATCTCTTGCAAGCATAAAACATCCCCATGAAATAAATCACATTCCATCCTTCCATTTCTGAACAGAGAACTGCAAACTTACAGGAGGGAAAATCAGTATACAAAGAAGGTCTGCTCACATGGGTCATGAACAAAACCAAAATTAGGTTTAATGGTTATTAAAAGTGAGAAACTCTTCTGGAGGAATTTAATTCATCGCATGTCTCATTCAAATAAGTTTGAGGTATGTCATGCTTGACAGAATAGTGAAATTTCTTCTCTTATTTTTTACCTGCATTTCTAGATCCAGGGAACCTGCCAGGCTGATAGAGTCTTAACAGGATGACGGAAAAAAGAGTGAGGTATCTTACAGGAATAGAACTGCTTCTTGCAACATCAAAGGCAAATTTTTAATGGAAAACATAAATGTGATCACTCAGGAAAGAAAAGCAACTTGAAAGTCCTATTGTCTAAACCCAAAGTTAACCAATATCCTCTTTATTTATTGTTTTAAGATCAAAGCAACAAAGCTTTGCACAAATCCTCAACATTTGTGGCAGAACAAGTAAGAAATATCTGTTCTGATGAATAAATTAAATAATATTTTGGAATAAGAATTTATAATAGTTCTCAGCTTCAACCCTAGCAGCACATTGGTAACTCCAGAAATCATCAGAGCACAGAGAGGTAATAATAACACTTAGTGAAAAGGACAAGAGTATATTTAACTGTCAGCTTCCCAATAGCTGAACCAAGAAACTCCCTTGGCATTTTCTAGCACTAGTTCCATTTCCACTTTGAGTTCTTCTTATCTCTAACAAAGAAAAATAGCTTTATGAATCAAGAATCAGCAGCTTTCCCCACAGACAGCATTCTACAACTGCCATTCAGAGCAGCACCAGGAGGAGCCACATTTTCAGCTGTGATCAATGCCATTTAAATTTCCTTTTATAATGACAGCACATCCATTCAAGCAGGGGGACAAGTGGGCATGACCACCATATTAATCAAATTCCAACTACAGAAGAGTTATTTGCTACACCCCTCGTGATGAGCAGGCACAGAGTAAACCTTGTACTAAAAGGGAAAAGTTACATTTAACCAAACATCTGCTTCTATTATGTCACTAGAACAAAACAGGAACACAATTAGAGCACCCAAATCAAACTCTTTGTCATAATTTACAGGCTTAAAATAAGACAATAAGAGCCACAAGTTTTGTACAGCATTCTCATTCAAGATGAGGCAAAGAATATGAATATATCACAATTCTGATGAGAGCAACAAGCAACCTGCCATCAAAAACCTAATCAAAAAGCTACTTCATCCTTCTTTCTAACCACACAGCTTATAGGAGATACAGTTTATAAAACCAAACTTCCTACATTAGTCTCAATTTTAGTTCACTTTTTATGTTAAAAATCTAGTTCATCTTAATTTCTGGTCAGTTCTGCATGAGGTCACACAATGCACGCAGCTCTTAGAAATGAAAAAAAAATTGCGAATGCTCAAAAAATACCTAGAGTATTTTTCAAATTCATTCCAGTATTCAACATCAAGGTTTCTGGTGAATGTATTAAAAGTGAAAGGAAAATATTCCTGTCTGGCTACCACTCTGAGTAAAATCAGTTACCCAAATCTCCCATCCCACTTCATTCCAGGTCTGCCTTATCTTGGACTTTTGGAAGAAAGGGACACGTACGTGTACCCAACGCCATGAACCATGTGTTCAGAATGCACCAGGTCACAAGGACAGTGGCAGTCACCAGGACACGTTATTCTCTTTTATGAGCATTCTACCACCTCAAACACAGCAGCCCGTGGTGTTTTCCTCTGCCCAATGTACATAAAAGTCAGGTGAATTCAGTCAATGCTTCTTAGGCTTTCAGTGAACACGTGGCTGATTTAGTGAGAGGTTCAAGCAAGCAGCACTCCATTACTCAGGGAACCCCAAAGGCCACACCACCTTGAAATGGCTGGTTCTTGGTCAAGAACTTGTGTTTACTCAGCAGCTCAAGGATTCTAAAAGATTCTGACATTTTTACTACTCATGAAAAAAGCTGGTGGACATCTTCACCTCATCACAGAACAGCTCTGCTTTTACTGAACGTGGTCCAAAACTTGATGAAAGAGTATCCTTTACCATACACGCATTTCCATGCAGTTGGTCCAAGAATTACATAGACAGCAAGAAAGATTTACTTAAAAATAAACATTCACTTTTATGTCTTTCATCTACACTCACAGGTCTATAGAACTGGCATATATTACAACTCAACCATCTCTGGAATTTGAGTAAAGTGCCACATTACTCAGTACCATACAGGGAAAAAAAAAAAAAGAAAGAAATCTACTTTGTAATATTAAAATAGGAGGGGGAAAAAATAAGATAATACATAGGCAAATGGGTCTGTCTAAAGCTAGCATAATCAAAGTACTTGAAGCATTTCTTCCTCTAATAAATTTCCTCGAGCTGACACTCAGGATGAAAGCAGTTTGGATCCAAAAACTTCTCCCTTTCTTTCTCTTAAGGATCCAGTACTTAGCTTGCACTTCCTCACAGTTAGGAAACACAACTGCCCATACACCCTACACATTTTTGGTGCCATAGGGGATCCAAGGACTGTAAGTCATTCCAAACACAGATTTCCACTGAGCTCTTTACTGCAGCCACTGCAGCCAATTTCTGACAGCTTACACCTGCTGTTTTGGGGGTTGTTTTCTTTTCCAAGAACACTTAATTATTGATTTTGATACCAACCGTTCCAATTTAAATTGCAGTTCAAGTTAGCCCTGTATTACACCTTGATCTAAGTCAGGAAGATGTCATTAACTTCAACAAGGCCATAATTTCAGCTTTTTGCCCTCAAAATTTACCATCCAGGGATCAGACAGCCACAAAAGCAGAGAGAAGGGCTTTTCTTTTTAGCAGCACCTGGTGAGCCAACAATTTTGATAGTTAAATGTTGATAGTCCATGGCACATGTACCTATATCAGCCTAAATTTAAGACCCATCACAAGTCTCCTGAGACCAGTTTCAAAGCCAGTAAAACTTCATAAGTCAGTTGGACACTTTTCAAAACTTTCACCATGAGCACTTTGCTTACGGTCTCTAATGTGCACTGGGAACAAAATGTGCATCATCTGCAGTGATTTTATTTACTCCTTTACATTTATATAGCAAATTTGAACCCTTTTATTTTATTGCAGCCTTGCAAAGCATATTATCATATTTCATTATCTAACACATAGGCAAATGTGTCTTATGAACAATGCTCTATTATTTCAATGAATTCTGAATATCTAGCATAAAATTGTCAACATTATAAAATAATGTAAAAGTAACTGCAAATGTCTACTACAAAGGAATGGAGTTTAACACTCACAATCTTCATTCTAAAGTTTGTCAATGAGAACTTAATATGTTTCAAGGAAAGTGTACTTCCATTATGCCATTAGACTTTATTACTCAAATAGTCAGAAAAATGGAGTAGCAATACACTGATGTAACTATGGTACAATTAACTTTTATATTTGAATAATGGATCCCAATAATTCTGATTTCAAAGTGTATGAAATGACCGTATTAGAAATAACTTATTTCTCAGAAGTAAGCACTAAATGTTTGTGTTCGTTCAAGTTCTTTTCAGATTTTAAAAGTTATACACAAGAGAAGAGCAAAGAATTCTATAGTTATATTGAAGTTATATTGACCTAATGTTGGAGTTTTGCAATTTATTTTAAAATCTTCAGCCGTAAGACAGAAATTTAGATTATCACAGTATGCTATTATAAAAATAATTCAAAAGGTAATGGAAAACAGATATAAAAGAAAAAGTTATCCAAAAAAAAAAAAAAAAAAAAAAAAAAAAAAAAAAAAAGACTTTCCTACACAGGTCTAAATTTTAATATTGCAATGTAATTTAGAATTTACCGTCCCTACCTTTAGGACATCAACTCAAATCCACTAATCCTGGTCTCACTCACAAAACTCTGGAACATGCTAATCCAAGTAGTTGTGACTGTTGTCTCCCCTCAATATTTTTTCTCATTTACTTCAGCAAGAACCAGACTAGACCTTTTCATTTTGTGTCCCCTCACCATTCACAATATTAACAGCATTTTTCATAAAGTCTCTATTCGTAGAATTCAAAGGCAGTAATCAATTATTGTGGCCCTCATATTTATTAAAAAGAAAATAAATAAATGAAGAAATGAATCTGTAGAAAACAAATTGATATTACATACTCCTAAAATCAAGAGTGCTCAGCCTCTATGAGCTTGAGTGACATTTTGTATGTAGGCCACAGTTTCACAGTTGGAGTTGTGTAAAATCAAAAAAAGATAAGCACCATGTGAACAGAGCTAATGGGACAGGGATACAATTATTGAAGTGAGATGGAGAAAAATATTCCCAAAAAATATCTGTACTGACTGAATTGGGAAATAATATTTCAAATTTACATTTTAGCAAAAAATTTAAAGTATTTATTCTAGGATAATGAATTTCTTGAGAGAGACTATTTTATTAATAATGGATGTTCAGATGGAATCAGATACAGTAGGTGGAAATAACACAGAATCATGTCTTGTCAAATGTGTGATTAATTTTGCACTACAAGTATTGATTTGACAGAACACCTTTTTTTTTTTTTTTACCTGTTCATAGCCATTTAAGCATAATGGACTTCTTTATTATCCAAATGTTATTCCTTTGTTTAAGCTTTTCATTTGAAAGCACTTTGATGCATTTATAACTAGTTACCAATTCTCTGGATCTTTATATGTGCATTATGTTCTAAGTTTACTCCTCCTCTTTTCAAGTCTATTAGCGTCAATTAGGCTCGCAAAGACATGCAAGCCTGACAGGCAAACTTTGATAAAATGCTTGGGCTGATCATCCAAACAAAGACAACACTACAGCATTTGTTTCCAATAAATGATTGCATTTAATAAACATTTCCTTTAATTTTACTCTTTTTCTTTTACCATATTGGTGCATATAATTACTTTTATTAACATCATAAAACTACCATCCATTATGATGTACACATCACTTAAGTATCATTAATAGTTTGCATACACTGGTGAGTTAAAGAAATGGTTGGATTCAGGGATAGATTGTACCTTTTAGAGCACAGACAATCGAGCCACAGATTTCAATACACAACAGAACAGCACGGAGTTGTTCCTGCACAAGCACCTGTATCAGCAGAGGAAAATGGTTTGGCAGTATTTTGTGCTCACACTATACCCTGCAGTCATTTCAGAGAAGCAGGATTTTCACCTCTCTGCTCACACTTTTCTTCCCAAATTAAAACAAACAAATCTGAAACAGTTTCTCCTACTTTTACTAATGTTACAATAGTATCTTACTTCACAAATAAACCCATTATATTCCTCAGTAAGAGCATGCTGGAATACACCTAATACTTCATTTGGTTCTACCTACCAACAGCTACCATCCCTCAGGTTGACAATTCCCATGCACCTTTCAGAAAAGACATACAAAGTGAAAAAGAAATATTTCTGAAGGTGTCAAAATCAGATCCTGAATTTATGGAGCTCTGGGGGTAATTGGTTACCAGGTAAATACTAACCAGTAACTGCAGCTGCCATGCATGCGAAAATACAGCCAGGCGGATGGGAATTCCAGCTGTAAAACAGCCTTTAAAAGATAAACACATTCACACTGCAAAATAATGTTTATTTCTTGGTAGGAAATTAAATAACCCATTGTGTGAAAATTTGCAAATTTGTTTTAAAATAACAAAAAAAAGTAATTGTCTCTGAAAGATAATATTTTAATACCTGATTTCTGCACACTTTATCATTCCACCTCTATAATGATGGAGGAAAAAAAAAAAAAAATTCAAATGCCCCACTGTAAATATCTGGCATTCCAACAGCTCCAGATTTCAAACACCAAAACAGCATTACCTACAGTAGCTTGTTCCCATGGTATGTTCACTGCTCTTTCAAAAATAATTTTGTATTGGATCATTAATTCCTGATATAACTAAACAACAACACTCCTCCTGCAATCACATTTCGAAAACCCAAGCGATAATACATTTTAAATATTCATTGGGCAGTTTTTAGCAGCATGCCAGTCACAGGGCAACATTTCTTTACAAATCTATGATATTCTATGTTATTTTGATTTTCTAAACTGGAATACATCTCCTGCTCCATTGTTAATAAACACAATTGAGAGATACAAGCAGAAGAAGATAAGTGGCAAGACTTAAACATCAAATGCAACAACAAAACATTTTTGCGGTTCCATAGCACTGATATTTTTGGTAACAATCAGGTGAGTGGACCCTCTTCAGTAAACTGGAAATTTAGGTGAAAACAGATAATGGGATTATAAAAGCCATATAGAGCATCCAGCTGGTTTTTACTGGTATTAACAAGAAGGATGCCAAAGACTTATTTGAGGTAACTAACAATTGACCAGATTAGATTTGATCCATACCACAATTTAGACTACAGATTTTCTTTTCCATTTCTTTGGAATTTTAGTCCTCCTTAAGCTTTAAATAAAAATGTCATTAGCAGCATGTTAACATTAATGGGCTACCGTATTATTTTTCAATGACTAAAAATTTTTCTGAAATTCTAGAATTAATTGTAAAACAGTCAAGTATAGAGTGAGATCACAGAGAGAGCAGAGTTTACCACTTTATTAAAATTGTGATTGTTCACATAAAGACTCAACCAGGTCACATATTAATAATTATCACTGACAATCTTTAACATCAGACTAAACCCACAAGTGAAGCAATATTACATCTCTCTCTCTCATTTATCTTTACTGCTTATGGCCCCTCTGTGGTCAGCATGCTGTGAGCTTCGTGGACATTTAATTATGAACACATCATAAATGTGGCTGACAAGGCAGAAGCTGGGTTCAGATGCTCCTGGGATGAAGGAAACATCGTTGAAACCACTTAGACTTGCAGCACTTTCCCTCTGTTACAATAAACAGAGTTCTGGCTTACCATACACACACTGAATAGAAAGCTCCCTCCCTTTCTCATTACACATTTTCATTTCATCAAAAGGTACACTGAAAATATGAGAAGGCATTGTCCATGACCCTTTAAAAATACACTATTTACTTCTCACTAGTCAATTTACAGAGGCGTAATTCCAGCATAACAAGGGCCAAACGCTGAATTTTGTAACTAGCGTCACAGAGATTCCTGGGAAGAAGGAAAGAAATGCAACACCTGGGTAATATCTCTGTGAAGGTTTTTGGCTGTGCCAGGACACAGGATAGATGCCTGAGAGAGCTCAGGCAAAAAAAAAGGAGCAGCATATATAATTTTTGCTATGAGTATCAATAATTATTACTTCTCCCTATGAATTCCTGGGTATCAGCAGACAGACTAGTCTGGCCTAATGGTTTTGATTGCTGACAAAACCCTGATACATCATCTGCCCTAGCAAAGAAGAAACAAAAAACCAAGAAAAGAAAACCTAATGCATGCCACACACCCCCAGGAATTTTCCAAGAATGGAGGGCAGCGGCTTGCAGATATTACAGATTTGAAATTAAATTTTGGCAACAGAATTATATTAACATTTTTTTCTTGAAAACAGCCACAATAAGCAAGACTCAGGCATTCAGATTTGGTATAAATAAAATGGGAAATCCTGGATAATGTAGTTTATTTACTGTACTGACAAATTAGCATAAAATGAACTCAAGATCAGAACTGGGACAAGGTTCTTTCAGAAAGTAGGTTATATTCTGACCTCAAATTAGCATCACATCCCTACCAAAGCTCCTTTCCACCAGCCCCTCCACACTCGCTTTGGTTCTGGATTTTGTCTTTCATGGCAGTGAAAACCCACACAGCAAATAAGAGAGAGCACCTCAACAGTACTGAGATTCCTGAAACATCATTGTTCTAAAATGCCCTGAATCCTCATCACTTCTAGCTTTGCTAACAAGAACACTTTTCTAAACAGAGCAGCCAATATTGACCACAGAGCAGTAAAAATAAATAAATAAAACCACAAAGATGTTACCTTTAAGGTGATTTTTTTTTTCCTTTTTGCGGAATTCATAATGCTAAGAATTAATACGTGAACAAAGTAAATCTTGCAAAGCTACCCTGATGCTTAAACACCTAAGTAAGAAAAAAACGTGCATGCAAAAAAAACTAACCAGTGCCATGTTTCAAAGCAACTGTCCTCTGTAGTGCTGAGGTACATATTTCTATACCTCCCCAACAGACTAGAAATAGAAAAGACAAAGCATATAATAAAGCCAAGCACAATGAAAGAGCTCTGAAGAGAGAGCTGAAAAGTAGCTATCATGTTGGCAGATAAATTCTACACACAATTATTCATTCCTAGCCTCTTGACATGTAGATTAATGAGTTTGATAACCCAGGCTTCTAAGAAGTAGATTCAACTCTGTTTCACTAGCTTTCTTCTCCTCTTCTAACTACAAACAACACTTTGGTCTATTGCGGGGGGAGAAAAGAAACACAAATCGATACATTCACACTGGTCATCAACATTTTTGCAATTGAAGTCCTATGTCAAAATATGATATCTGCTGTGGGACAAAGCTCCTTACACTGGCCCTGCCAGGAATTCACAGGGGCTCATGTGGTCACTGGGGGGAGGAGTTCTTGCTTCAGCAGCCTGGCTTCCATGCCAAGTTCAAAGTCATATAGTAGCCAAGCCAAAGGGAAAAAAAAAAAAAAAGGAAAAACCACAACAGCTATTCTCAACGTTATAATGACCCTGTACTTACTGCAACGTGTTCTGTACATAAAATTTTCCATTTCCTCCCTGAGGCCAAATGACCTTTTGTCGACACTTTGGTTAATGCTCACTGATCAAAGTGGATTTTAAAGCAAGTGCTGTATCAGATCCCAGCCACAAGGAGTGTACAAGGGGCTGTGTTTGCCCTAAACCACTGCACAGGGATGCACACTTGGGGGGACACAACATGGTTAATGATTTACAGATTTATTCTCTATTGGGGCAACTCTTACAGAGTGGAAATGTTTCATTCTTGATTGGTGAGCAGCTTTGAGTCCTTTTTTTCATCTCAAATGTTATGAGTTCAAAATCTCCTGAGTAATAACAGTCATACACAGCTGCTTAGGATTTAGCAGGAGACGTAAGGGATGGGGACAGGATGTGCATTTGCTTGATGTTCCCTCCTTTTCCTGGTTAATCACAAGGTGAAAAGCAGTCTTTGGCTCTTAAAAACAAAGCAAGCCTGTGCTGCGAGATTATTACTTAGATAATCACAATTTCAGAAACCTGTCTAGTGTAATTATAACATTTTTCTTATTATCAGCAACTAGAAAGGAAATCAAGATTACAGTGGGCAGTCAATGCCTGTTAATGGGCTCATCCAGAGGGAGGGAGGGAGGAAGTAGCAACAATCCCAGAACTGGACACAGGCTATGCCAGAGCAGTGACACTAAAACAACAATGACATGCCACAGCATTCAAGTGTCCTTTACCTGTTCAGGCATGAAGTGATATCTTTCACAGCCCACAACAGATATTTCTGCTGAAAACACCATAATAATTAACTATTTTTTTCTCTCTCTTTGCATGGCTCTCTAATGATCTGAACAAGTAATCAACGTGTTTGAACAATTTTGTGCTAATGGCAATGCAACATTTTTACCTACACCTGAAAGTAGATTGGATTATTGGATTTTTTTTGTTATTATCTTTACCTTATCCAGGAAGAACAGAGTTGCAATTGCAAAATTTTGTTTTGAGAAGAACTTTTTCTTTAAATATTGTTTCAACCCAATTGTTTAAATTTAAATGTATTTGCTCTGGATGTTTTGGCTGACTAGTTTGATTGTGATTTTGGTGGGGGCTCTTTTTAATTAAGAAAAGAAACAAATCAAAACCAAACAAATTTATTTAAAAAAAAAATTAAAATGTTTTATTGTAAAATGAGATACCTGGCAGTTACAGGGGTGAAAGGCATGCTCCAGTAATATCTTGCATTTTATCTACAAGCTTTATGATCCTGCAGCATGAGGCACACCCCCTCACACATCCCAACTGTAAATCTGTTACATGAGAGGTTATTTAGAGATACAAATTACTGTTATGCACAATCTCCTTTGTAATCAAATATATCTTCAGTTTAGCATTCATTTTAGAGAGGTCTCATTCCTTTGATGCTCTTAAAGCCAACCTACTGAAACAAGTTCTGGAAGGAGAGTGCTATTCTTCAAAGTAAATCATAAGTAGGAAAGGCTTTTTCTGAAAGATCTTACAAATAGCTCATGCTGATGCTTCCAAATATTAGTTCTCAGAAATATTGACACTAAGTGAACCCTTATATATATCTAATATATTGAGCAATTGTCTTGCAGACCTGTTCCTCCCACCACGGCAGCTCAGGATCTGCACGCAGCCAGAGGCTCTGATCTCCAAGTATCTAATCTGCAAGGACAGACATTTCTGCACATTGAGGGGAGAGGAACAGGGATAAAATATGAGGCTGTTTATTAAGCTGATTGTACACAGAAATCTGTTTTTTCTGCACCTCCCAAAACCCTGAATCTGAGCACTGAGATTGAGCCCGATAATTTCAGTTGTGGGTTTGTGAGAAGGACAGGGGCTTTAAGCAGAAGCTGGGTTTTCAGGATCAGCCCATCTCCTCTCATTTGCCACTCCTATTGAGCTACACATTTCTCTCAGGTCATGATGAGCATTATGAATCCAAATTCCATGATCAGGCTGGCAACATTCTCCTCAGACACTGCTCCAAACATCTCCAGCAGTTACTGCCAATGCTGACACACAGCACCACAGCCACAGTGCTCTAGACCTGTTATCCAGCAGTGAGAGGTGAGCAGCTCAAACTACTACAGCCACAGGCATTCCAGCCAAGGGCATACATGCAAAATACCAACTTTACTATCTCTGGAACAGCAGCAGTACTGAAATTCTCAAAACCAACACCAACAGCCTGTGCACAACAGTGACTCACCGTGATGTTTGCATGTACAGCTTCAGACAGAGCATCAACAAGTATGTACAGTCTACAAGATAAATCTTGCTTTAGATCTAGAAGTCATTAGAAATCATTAAAGCATTTCAGTGGAGATTACAGAGGAAACAACAGCATTAGTGAAGATATACACGAGGTTGTTAACTGGGAATTTAATTGTACTGTAGAACAGCTTTGTGGTTTCACTGAGATTAACATCCACCAAGACTGATTTCTGCTCAAATACATCAGGCATCTTCTTTCCTAATGTTGTGAATGTGAGTGTGAGTGCCCAGTGCCAACAAAAGGGACCCAGGGAATTCTCATTTTATCAGAACAGTGTTGGGCATGACTGGTCCCATATTGACAGAGAGAAAAAAATGCTCAGTCACTGCAGAAGCAAAAGAATATTCTAAACTATTACTTTAGCAGAAGCTAGCACAAGAATCACTTTTAATTTACAAATCAGTGGTCAGTTTATGATATGTACATATTTTAATCCAGTCAGAGGGAGTGTATCAGTCTTACTTTAAAACCTTCACTTTGTGTCTATAGAATTTTGCTTTTATTTAAAAAACAACTTGGTCTTGAGACCTGGTAAGCCTTCTTTGTGTAGTGGCTGTTACATTAATAGACACAGAGAACTGAACAACAGAAATTATTTTTGCAGCCAAATTGATATGCAGGTGCACATCTGAGCACATTTATCTCTAATTATCTGTTCTCAGGCACAAAAGAAGCAGTTAGAGCAGAAAATACTCAGGTATTTATTTCATGTTGCTCTTGCTCAGAAATTCGTATGCAAAAAACGAAGATCATGTTGTCAGAAGGAGAACCAAGTCTGAAACCCACTAAAAACATGCCCCAAAGTGACTTGCCCATGTGAATTTAAAAACTCACATTTTAGGAAAGAGAGAAAAGGAGAAGTGCCTGCTCCCAGGACTACCAGAGGCACCGAGATTGGCTGCCAAAGAGCATAAATGTAACTGCAGACTCCTTCACCACAGCCACTCAACTTTTTTGGCAGACGTGCATTTTCTACACCCCTTCCGGGGATAAAATGCAGCATCTTGGAACCGTGCATGTGGTAACAGATGGTGTATGCCAATTGGTTTAGTGGCAAAGATTGCATACACTTCAAAATACCTCAGGATTTTGAAGCCGTAAGTTAGAACTCCTGGACAGAGAAATTTAAAGTCATCACTTTGAGGAGAATAATGTAAGCTGCATGCAGCTCAGGATGTGCATCTCTCAGATGAGGTAATTCTTCACTCTTATTACACAGGGTTGTTTTTTTTTTTTCTAATAAAGATTTGTTCTACAGCTTTCACTAAAAAATTTCACCTTTGGCTGTCTTGGAGTACGTAGAGCACCAGGGACTGCCAGTATAGGGAACTTTCCACTGTATTAATTTCAGTGCAGTGCATGTTATGTCTAAATCACTTATTGCCATACAGCAGAGATCCTCAGGTTAGCTTTAACAAAGGACACAGGGTCCATCAGCTCCTAGAGAGCTCTGCAGTGCCTCAGATAGAGCTCTTCTAGAATCTCAAAAGAAATCTCTCTGCCCAACGCAGCATAGACACGCACAAATATAGAGGGCCAGCAGCAGAAGCAAAACCCTGACTCCATTACCACTTCCAGCAACTAATCACTGACACACTGCTGTCAGAACAGCGTAAAACTCCTGTTTTCTTCTCTTATTTACAAATAAGAGCCCTTACCTAGACACAAATGAGTGCTGCTTCTTCCACAAAGCACAAGGGCACACTGAGAGAAAGCCCAAACTACTGACCAACAGCTTGAATGAATGAATGAATGCCTGAGCACTTTTAACCTGAGATGGATTTGTGTGATGTATCTATGTACCAGAACACAGACCCACAGAATCTGCTCCTGCAATAGACAGACAAAGGCATCATCAATTAATGCAAATTAAGCCTAACAAATTTGAAAATTAAAAAAAATCATCCGAATTTGAGCAACCAGCCTTCACTGCTGCAGTCCACCCAACCTCAACAAAACGTTCCAAGTACAGGTTTGAAAAACTGTATCAGTACAGAAGAAATAACATATTTTACTTAAAGTACCAAGCCCGATGATTAAGGAGTGAGTGCTCCCTCTCCCCAGCCCTCCACCCACCCCCCCCACCACCAGATTCACAGGATTAATATGAGACTGGCTGGAGGGTTTTAGCAGTAACTGCTGCAAAACAAGTTCTGATTGGTTGATTCAGAAATTGGGATTCTGGGCAGTGTTTTATAAAAGGATAATGTATCTTTAAGCCTAGGTGCCCTTCAGGGAAATGTATTGGATAAATGTCTTCTGAAAAGCCTGTAAATATTCCATCGCCTCACTGTCATTACTACCATGAAATGATAATGAAGCATGAAAGAAATATAATTCCATATTCAGATGACAGCATTAGCCTTCATAAGCAAACTGAAATATTTATTAGTAAAATGTTCGGTATCTACGCCTGTAATCTAAAAAAAAAAAAGGACAAAAATGTTTTATAATAAAAAAGAGATTGAATGCAGAGGTAAAATCTGGTTGGCTGATTTTATTGCTTATTATTAAATCCAGGCAAAACAATTATTTTTTTCTTTTCATTAGTAAGGCACCCAAATTAAAACTATGCCCTCAGGCTGTGAGGTTTACAGTAGTGATTAAAAACAAGAAATTGTGATGCATGGGGTTTTTGACAATGGCATAATCAAATTCATTCATATTGTTCAATCTTTCACTGACAAATATTTTTACAGTGAAATATACCAAACAAAGAAGCACATACAAGTACTATCAATACAGAGAAATTAGGAAGACTTGTTGTTATTGCAGCAGAGAACAGATACAATGTTTCTATAATCTTGAATACAAACATTATAGTGTCGTTAATTAGGGTAATTATTGCCTAAATTGTGCTTAATTGTTTTATACTGAAAAGGATTTCTGAAAGAAGCCTTTCGGATTTCTACAAGGCACAGAAGTGAGCACACTGCAGCCTTAGTATTTAGATGTAATTTCCTAAGTTTGATTGCATTTCCTATAAGTCACAAAATACATCCTGAAGCAGGCTGGGACAGAGATAAACACGAGCCACGCGCCTTGACCTCTGTTTCACCTTATTGAAAAAAAGGCGTAAAATAGTCATTTAGTACACCAGCATCAGAGAGCTTTCACACACTCTAAGCACATTCTTTTTTAAAAAAGGTCTTTGAAGTGAATGAAAAATTAGAAATTCAAGTGACCACGATCAATTCTGAAACACTGCACAAAATTAATTACAGTTTTGCATCAGAAGCAAGAATGTAGATTTCAGACAGTCTGTGTCATTTATCTCACGCTGTACAATATACAAGGCGATTAAAAAGCCAAATCTGTTCCCACCCCCCAAGTCTAAGGCCTATCAGAGGCTGGGAAGTACAAATGATTAACTCCAAATTATTCAAGGGATTGTACAGACGCTTCAACTTGAATGAAATTTGCGGCAAGTCACAGGAGCTACGGAGGGACAGATTTGCTGCTCTTTATCAAAATCTGCTCTGACTATCGCTGACAGGATCCAGATAAATTGCACAGTAATCTGGCAGTGGCTGTGGAAAGCTTGCTCTGCAAAATCCAAATCTCTAATTTCTATCTGTTTTTAATTGCTTGACTCAAATTTGCATTTTTATACAATTGGCTTAAAGGATTTATTCTGTTCTTTAGGCTACTCTAATGAAATCGGGTCCCATTTTGCATGGTATCTCGGAAACCTACTTACATTAAATAAGCATGCTGTACTACAAAAATATTTACTGTAGCAGGAAGATTCCTTTTTATGTCATGTTCAGAATTAGATGAAGAATACATATGTTATGAAGCTCATTTTAAACTCACCTATGAAAACATACCTGAGAATGAACAGGATGTCATAACAAAGAAAAGTGGGGGGAAAAAAGCAGATTCAATGCTTACTCTGATTCCCCCAGGATAAACTGGGGGGAGGGAAAGGAAAACCAAACAAAAACCTCACGTGGATCAAGAGCATGCACACATTTAAATACAATTTGGAAGACACTGATAACACCACGTGGTGTAGCCCAGCATGCAGGAGAGAGCCATCCCTGCAGCACCTGAGCGTCACAGCAAGAGCTTCCATTCCTGTAATTCCCAAACTCCAGTGTCACTGATGGAGGTGCTGGCATCAGCCAGTTCACATCCTTACTGACTACTGTCTGACCTAGGAGGGTGACATTAAGTTGCTTACCCCAAACAAACATTACAGAACCTGAGCAGCTCCTGGCAGGGGGATGTCCCTCAGCCACGCCTCAACTGAAATCAAATTCCAGTGTGACATCATCTGAACACTGGCATTCCAGCAGGATAACCAAGGCAAAACTGCCAAGGTCTCTAAAATATTACACTTTAAACACTTTTCATGTGCATCTAGAACTGTCTAATGCAATAGATTGAGACTTGTTCAAACACACATTTTAACTTTCTATTCAAACTTTGCCAAAGAAACTTGCCATGTTTTACATGTATATTTTTTTACATGTGTATATATAGCCAAAAGCCATTTTTTCTTTTGACTTAATTTGAATATCAATAGTCAAAAAATATATACAATTTCAGTGTAGTTTAACATAATTCAATAGAAATAGGACCTTGCATCCTTACAGATTAAATTCAAACATTTAAAAGAAAAACAAAAACACACAACCAACCAACAACAACAACAAAAAAAACACCACACACACAAAAGCTACTTGTTTTTACCTACCAGTTCCAACAAGGATGTATAAATGCCCTTTCCTTCCAAATAAGTGTGAACAAAACAGCACCAAACAGCTTCTGTACCACAACAAGCACAATCACATCCAAACCATAAACAAGATTTGGCCCTACATGGATTCTCCATGAACACTAGCACTGCTGGAACATTCCAGCCTGGAGGGAAGAGGCTCCATTAGTTTTTCAGCCAATAACATGTCCAGTATCCATACTTAGAAAGAAAAATCCATGGAGGATTCTCAATGAACTGGGCAGAAAAGTTGAAGAGGACACACACATATCAAACACCAGAAGTCACCACAGGTGGCAATTCTAACCTCTCAAATAGATAAATCTATAAAGATGCAAGGAAGTGTTATTCAGACACTGATATTCCCCTCTTCAAATCAGTGCTGTTTCCTCTGGCATGGAGATGCCAAAGAAGGCACCTTCAGCAGCAAGAGCTCAAACCCTCTTCACTAAAGAACAGTTCTAGCCAGATCACCAGAAAAAGGGACAGAAAAGTGGAATGATGGCACTTCTGAGGCGCAGTGTCCTCAGCAGGCTCCAAGTGTGAAACCAGTCAAGGAAATCTGTCACTGTTTAATGAAGCACCATGAGCAGTAGAAGGGCAATCAATAGTTCTACTGCAAGGTGCAGGGGAACTTTATTTTTGCTCTTGCTAACATCCTCTGCTGAGCTGCATAGGGGGAGCATTGTAATTTCTCACTAGAAAGCCAGACTAAGTGCTAGAAACCACTGCTGAAATGGCAGATTTAAGAGGGGACGACAAAATGTGTCAACCTGATGTGAAACCCAAAGTCAGCATAGCACAGAACATGCAGTCAGCTCTTGCAGCAGCAGAACTGTCCACAGCCTGCTGCAACCCAACTACTTCACACCTGTATTTTATCAGAAACATTCCCACTCATTCTCACAAATTACTGTTAGGAAGCTCACTTTTTCTGAATAAATAAGGGATGAGAACAAATGCCTCAGGTTATGAAAGAAACACAAAGGCTGAAAAACTTTCAGGAACTCTAAACTGCTTTTATTATATTGGCATCCAATCCAGACCAGTGGATTCCTTTCTCCTTGAGTATTCCCTCTAGCACCAGAAAATACACAATACATGCAGCCATGCATGCTTGAATTTTTTAAAACACATGTAGAATAATTAAAACTTAGAATACATATGACATACTATCCAAGCTTCCTTATGTCTTCTGACAATTCTGATATTACTTTTTGGTACTCTTTCCCTCTATTGCCCTGTTTTTATAAAGTAATTTATATAAATCTTCTAGAAGATTACAGGTAAAAAAATCCATTTAACTGTTATATATAATCCATTTAACTCTTATATGAGTTCCACAATGATACATAATTTTCTAGCAACAAATTTCATATTCACCTTTAGATGTTAGAATGAAGGAAGACATCCAAGGTTTTAGCACAACTCCTCATAAAAAATGTGTTTGTATTTTTTCCTTCTTCCAGAGGTTTTGAATTCCTGTTTCTCTAAGAATTAATATCTGATTTCATTTCCAGATGAAGGTAGTTACTCCAAAGTATTCCTCCCTGTTCATATTTCTCATCTTCGATTCCTCTGAAAGGCTTTGCTGTCGAACATCAGGAGTGAAGAGATCTGTTCGGTGAAGCAGAATTCCCTAAAGGTGATTCCTGCCAATGTGAGTCAGCGTCCACCCTACTCGATACATTTTGGTCAGCTAAACAATGTTGCTATAAACTGAGTCTTTTTTATAGGATCCAAGTCCACTGGCATGTCAAACTAACTGTCATATCTCACAGCCAGTTCATTTTAAATAAATAAACAAATATTTCCCTTCAGCCATTCTTTGGCTACTTCTCTCCAATGAGTACATTCCACTTGCCCAGTTTTCCAGGCTGCTCTGAAGGGTGATCCAACACTGCTTTACATCTTTAGGGGAGGTAAAAATTGCTCTAGCAAGTATTAAACCACTGTAGGTCCAAATCTGCAACAATCCAGCCTCCAGCCCCCACCTCTGCTTCAGTTCTGTGCTTTGCCCTCCAGAGCCATTAGAACACACAGAGCAGGAAACAGCCCATACCTGGATCACCTCTCACTGTTCCCACTGATCTCACTGGGATAACTAATAATATATCTATTTCTTACTTTAAAAGTTGGAATTAATTGATTGTAATAATTAGAAAACCTTAATTAGAAGTCCGTAAGACCTTACGTATTTTAAAAGTAAAGCAAATGTCTACTTAGGGCCGTGGAAATTTATTCACTGAACAAACATAAAATTGAAGCATAATTGAGGGAGAACCTCCAGTAACTGAAGATATATAAACATTCTAGGGTACAGATACAAGAACTTATTTTGTAGCAAAAAAAAATACAAATGTACAAATGTTGAAAGTAGAGGGGACCCATCTAGAGCTTTAAGCAACTCGTCATCAAAAAATATTTAATCTCATCTGTCCCATTCTATCATTACAAAAACAATTAATCCAGGTACTAAATTCAAGCAAAGTCAAAGTCCTAAGGTCAACTTCAGCCTTTAATTTGTTCCTTTTAGGGACTTTTTCTGTTTCTCTTGAAAACCAAGCTTCTAATCAGAAAAGGTTTGGTGGTATTTCCTAGCATTTTTCAGCAACTTTGTTCCAGATATGCCAAACCAGATATTCCAGATATCTAACATAAGCTGACAGATAGTCAATTTGACCAAATTTGTTTGTTGCACTCAACAGATTATTCAAACTCATCAGTGCAGCAACACTTAAGAGCGTGAGCAACTTCAGACTCTCAGAAATACCCACCTTTAGCTTTACATAAGTGTACGTAACAATACACTTATGTAAACACTAGCTGCACCCGCTGCAACAAAAAACCATTACCATAATAAACCCCAAAAGACTAAAAGCCACAAGTATCATCCACCAAAGGAGGAGGAAGAGTAGAGCAAGAGTTTGACAAGAACAGTGACCTCCCCGAAGCCCTAAAGGGCAGGTTAACACCTGACACAGCCACCATGAGGAACAAATGCTCTGTGTGTGACCCAACACTGCCTGGCACTCCCTGAACACAGCGAGTATATACTGCTTCTCCAAATGTGATTGATTTTTTTTCCTTCCTGGAGTGCTTAGCTAAAGTTCCAGCAGGCTCTTTATTTTAGAAGCACACTCTGATGACAGAGTTACTCTGCTGCTGCTCTGTTTATCTACAAGGAACACAGAAGTCTGAATTCTTAGTCCCCGTCTCCTACCTAACTGTAGTAAAGCTCAGAATTGCTTTTTCAGCATCTCTCAGAGTCAGGTTCTGTAGGAAATGGAAATGAGGAATGTCTCCTGGCAGTCCCATCCCATTATTGGGAAATATTAAAATCCAAAGTTCTACTCCATCCCGTGGCTTTTTGGTCCCTGTAGCTGTGTTGCATCCTCGGCTGTCGGCCACTCCTCAATCAGAGAGCAGCTACAGCCAGCGTCCCCTAAATCCCCGAGGTCACAGTGGAGACAAGTCCCTCTGCTAGGGATGAGTCCTGCACTTATCTCAATCTCGTGCTTTAGAAAGAAACATGCGGGTTTTTTTACAATAAACTAAAGTATCTGTCTAGCATTGAAACCCAATACCAATCTACAAATTCAGCAAATTATAAAATACAGAGCCTTTAATATTCTTTCCATGCCAAACTTCTGGAAAAGTAACAGAAATCTGTCTGAAATCTTCAACAATTTTGGGACAATATCTTAAGGGGTCCCAAATTTTTTTTATATAAACTTTAACCAGTGGGCAAGGGTTTATAGAACACTGGGAGCTAAGGAAAGAGTCCAAATTTACAATTACAACAAGAAAACTGGTCTTATACTGTAATTAAAAGCTTTAAGTAAGCTATTTTTTTTAAGTGGTGGAGACAATAAAAAGTGCATTAAATATATGTCATGACAGAGAATAGACAGCCTCATTTAATATTTTAGCACCCTTTCTCATAAAACTACTATTTTATTATTTATAACATGGATGTATTTTCAAGACATGTTTCATAACCCTGTACTTGGAGTTACACTTTATAACCCAACCTATAAATCAGCAATTTAATCCCAAGAAATTACATAAACAGTTTGGAATCTGTAAAACCACATGGACTACCTGAATGAATTTATCATTGAGAATATACCAGGCACAGGAGAGAGATACTAAATTAATAAGTAAAGAAAAAGAATCAAATATAAGAAAAATAAACAAGAGGGGGGAAAATTGTGAAGAACAGAGTCCATGGGAAAAAAAGACCAGGAAAAAAAAAATCATAATCCTGAAAACAGATAGTACAGAACACAGAGTTTGCCTCAAAAAATATTTTGTCTTAGTTTGGGGGTTTTTTTGTTGTTTTGGGGGGTTTTTTTGGTGGGTTTTTTTTTTTGTTTGTTTGTTTTTGTTTTGTTTTTGGTGTTTTGTTGTTAGTTTGATCTACCATCTCACTCTTCTCAGACCAAACATTTCAAGAAGTTTTTAGACACATTTTTGTCCACTCTGAATGCAGCCCCTCTAAGCTCTTGTTCCTGTGACTGAGATTTGTGAGCAGGTCACTGTTTAGAACAAAAGGTTCAAATAAGCTGCAGCGAGCAGAGAGTGACCTAAAATCCCATCTTGGGCCTGAACATTTAAAGAACAGTAAGGGAGGAGGAGCGATGGTGCCTCCCCCCAGGACAAGGAGATGGAAGTGCTGCATAGCCATAATGTAAAATAACTTCCAAGGCAAAAGCTTTTCTTCTCACCTGTGTGAAATACTGCACTTGTTGAACCTGACTTAGCCAGCCCCACAAGATGTTTCCCATTCTGTATTCTGAGCTGCCTCCCCAGTGACCTCCAGGAGGGGAGATTTCACAGCAGCAATCCAATTCACCAGTGATGAGAGCCTCAATAGGACAGCGAAGGCAACGAGCAGAAGTTATAGCTCTATCTCTGAGAAGACAAACACTGCTTGTCAGTGCCACCTAAGAGCTCAATATCACACGTGGAACCTGCAGAAACCCTGCATTACAAACTGATTTGTGTCACTAAGTGCATGTCTGCACAGCACAGGGCAGCTTGGGGGGGCTCAAAGCCAGGAGACCCAAAACAGCTACAGAAACACTGCAGCTTCCTCATGGAAAACTCCACCTGGACCAGCTGGGATGTAAAATAAACCTCAGGACCATGAGCTGGTGAGGAACCTAAAATAGCTTCTGATACTCAGGGTGTCTTATTCTACAGCAGCATGGGCATCTCCGTAGTGCACTGCACTAAAATAATCTGTTAATAAAGAAAGGTACCATCCTCCTGGTCACAATTCCTACTTCCTTCAGTTTTAGCAGGTTGAGTTTCTAACTAACTTTGTGCTCTCTGCTGCTAGTGATTTATCCAAGTCAACCTAATATGACAAGTGCACTAGCAAAAAAGCTCCAAAGGAGATGGATTTAAAAAGCAAATAACTCCTGCCATTCCTTCACTTCCTCCTTTCTTCCCTCTTCCTCACTCTGCTTTGCAGAGAAAAAGTTTTTCATCAAAATCATCTCTTAATGAGAAACGTGAAAATATCCTAAAAAGTGCTGGGGCTGTTCATATGAAACGGCCCTTTTTGGACTGTAATGGACTATTTAGAAGTGTTATGCTTTACTGATGCACTTAGCACACAGTTAAGTTTCAGTTGCTTATTATATCCTGTTGAAAATAATGACTCACTGAGCTGCTTAATTTAGAGCTTGGCCTACCAAGGTCTTTTTTTTTTTTTTTTCTTTCAGAAGAAATTAATCAAAAGTTCTAGGGAATCATTCCTCATTGCCCTAACTTGAAAAATAATTTGAAATCCCTTTTTCAATAATTTGAAACTTGCGATAAGTTAAAGACACATCATTCTAAAGCATATAAGGCAGACGCTGTCCTAATCAGCAAGGACAAATCTTCCCAGGAATTTGAGATCAAAAGCATATGTTGTACAGAGGATCTGACACTTCCAGAAATTACTTATGCAGTGCACACCTCTGCATTCCATTTTTGTGTATCTCTGTGGTACAATACCAAGTGTAGGGAAATGTTTTATAAAAATGAAAATGCAATTGTCTGACCAATAAAAGGTATTCCTGTATGTAATCCCAGTAATAGATTTTTAAACCCTTAGCACTGCTGCAGTATTATGTATTCATAGTTATTATCTTGTCCACTTCCAAATCCTGAAAGGTTAGATTGTTTAAAGATTTGTTAGCTGTGAAATACTTAAAAAAAGCAAAGTATTAAGCTCAGAGCTAATTGAAAAATAGCATTTTATCAGATTCTCCTTTGATATTATCTTGTAATGATTGTACTTAAGGTACTCACAATACTTCAATAAATAGAGAAATTAAAAATATAACATCTTTAGGGCTTTTCAGAGAATGTGGCTGTTAACAATTTATACCGCTTTTTTTTTAACCATTATTTTCTTATATTTCCCACAATGCTTCACATCAGAAGCAAACAGAAACTGAATGATTACCCCAAAGTGTGCTAGATGAACTGGAAAAAGTCTATTCAAACAAAGCTCATTAGTTTTGATACCTCCAGGGCTATGACAAATTAAGCGGCTGGTGAATATGCTTGCAGACAAAAGGATGATGCAAAATCTAGGGCTTGTGCTAGGCATTGTGTCAATAATTTCTACTGGAAAAGGTAAAAATTACAATTGAAGCTAAAATGGCATCCCTTTAAGGAACACGCAGAGAATAGATTACCCCTTTTCTTAAATACATTTATGAATGATGGGCTATAAATAATAAAGGATCGCTTATTGGCGACTTTGAATGCACACTCCGACGGGTCAGCCCTGACCTCCAAAAACTTCTCCTCCAGAGCTGCTAAAGAGCATGCAGAGAGTTCAGGCAGACTCTGAATTGTTTTACCATATTGAACATTTAACTGCACCACAACCACCAGGGTTTGTACCACATATTCCAACAGCCACTCCTGAACTGGGAGCAGCCACCACCAAACTTGTGACGGCACCTTTGGAGTGAAAACTCCCCAAGTGGCTACAGAAGGCCCTGGAGTGCTGAGCCCTGCTCCTGCAGAGCAGCTCTCTGAGCCACACCCCAGGGGAGCAGCTCAGAAAGCACAGGACATTTGTCCACTCGTTCCTGGACAGCAGGTGACTTCCCTGTGCCACCGCTGAGCCCTCCTGGGGGTGACCTGGCTCTGCTCTTACACTGGACGTTCTGTTTGAACGGCAGCGCTAAACCCAAGATCCTCCCAAGGCACTGAGAGCTTAACCTTGCTGCCTGTCAACTTCAACTGGGTTTAATGAGAACAGGCCTGGAACTTCTCTAAGTTGTAATGAGTTCCCAGTGTTTGCTCCTTAACCACCAAAGCCCTTTCTGATGCCAGCCTGGTTTGTTATTCCAGCTGTGATGACTGAGCCATTGTGTGGGTGCTGTGCCATGAAATTGTCAACCCCTCACATCCTTCATTTTGCTGATCTCATGCCATACCTACTCTTTACAGCCTGACAGGATTTGACCTGCATAGGCAAGGTTTTCATGTTCCAAATGATCAGGACCTGACCTATGGCAGAAGTCATGTTTCTACATGCCGGAGTTAGTGATTCATTCCTGCAGAATAGTCTGTACCTTAAAATTGCTGCAGAACTCAAGCTGGAAGCTGGATTCACCTCCTTCTGTGCCACCAGGAATTGAAAGTCAGTTCACAGCCTAACTAATGCAGGTTGCCACTGAAAGCAGATTATTGCTTTTGAAATTCACTTTGCCCTTTGATAAAGCCTCATTTTGCAAGCTTTGGGAGAACATCACAAACTCCCTTTCATATATGATGGATTATCGATAAGTGTATTTGACCAAACAGGCCAATTTTGCCTTCCATGAACTCAGTGAGACCCTGTTACCCCATGGGAAAGGAAACAATTCCTCTGTGCCTCTATTCTCTGTTTTGGAGACAATATAATTTTGAAAATATCTTTGATTTTTTTTTTATGCATTAACAAATTATTTAAATAAAAAATTGAATTAAAATATCATTGATCTAAATTCTAACCAGAAAGACTTCTTGAAATTAGCAAAATATACATCAGCATTTTTTCCCAGTACTCATAGGTCTTATAAAAACATATCTATATTTCCCACACTTAAGGTTAATTCTGTTACTTAAAATCAGTTTTAAAAAGACGGGATATTTCCTTACATAGCACAGATTCCAAAGGAAAGAATTAATCTATTAACAAGCATAATACACCATTTGTTCTGCCAGAAACTAAACAGGAATTTACAGTGACAGTTTTTTGCACTTATGAACTCATTTCAAGTATCAAGAAAATTACCTGGGGATGTGGATTGCAGGGAAGGGGGGAGGGAAAAAAATCAGTGTCTGTTTCTCAATCAATGAAGAGCCAGCTCCGTGTACCTTAATTATTGGTTTCAAAATTGTACTTGAAAAGTTTTCCAGCTGGTAGCAAGGGATGAAATGACCTGCAGGGAGCCTGTTGATTTTATTGGGTTCAGTAAAGAGGAGCTATAGCAAAGCCACACAGAAGTGAGCCCTAACACAAGCAGACAAAACAGTGCTGGCCTTGGGGACAGCAGCTGGGTGCAGGAGAATTGCCCACATACCTCCAGCTGCCCCAAAAAGCCTTGAGGAGGAGGTGTGTCATGGCAAACTCATCTGCAGCCTCCAGAACTCTGACTTTCCAGTGCAGCTTTCCATTTCTCCAGAGGAGCACGCTGTGCCCAGGGTTTATTTCCATTTGCAAATAAACTCGTGGCACTCTCTGCCCAGTGTCACTGCCACTGCCCTCATCTGTGTGCAGAGCTGGGAAGTACCTGTCCTCTGGATTCAGCAGAAGTCATACGTTTTATGGGCAATTAAAGGAACCCTTGCTAGTAAAAGACCGGGTTAAAGCTCTCAATGACAGAACAAGAGGGTTCCTTGTCCCGTTATTCTCAGTTTGGGCAGCTTTAGCTGGGGCTACCATCATGTGATCAGCAGCAGGATTTCAATTCAAATCCCTGATCTGGGGAGGATTCAGGCAAGCGGTGATTTCTGGGGCCAGTATTACTGCTCTGCAGTTCTGAGGGAGGAACTGCTGCCTTTTCCAGCTGTGCACCAGCCCCGAGCTCTCTCTCCACACCTGTCCTGTCGCAAGCTGTCTCCTCTCCTGCTTGTGTCCCTGAGAGCTTTACAAGTTAGGTAGTAGCTGTCCTGTAGGACTTTGCAAAGTGGGAAACTTGACCAGGCAACTCACTGGATAAAACTTTGTCCACCGATATATGAAGCAATATAAAACTACAAAAATCACCAAATATCAAAGCATTCCACAATTACTTGAGTCTGAACGATTTGCAACTTAACTATATTAGGATTAAATAATAGACACATGTACCTATGAAGGGAAAAGAAGAGAGAAAGCATGCAACATTTTTTAGTTCTACTTTGGAATTAGAAACCAAGAAATTTGGATATAAAAATTAAATGTCTAAATACAAGGTGCTTAATTTCCATAAATGCCAAATACAACTTTGGTGCTTCTCAAAATCAAAGTCATATTTAAAAACTCTGAAGAGTATCAAGCTGGACAAAATCTTTATATTGGAAGTAGAAATAACTAAATTCTAGTTCCCTAAAGCTCTAAACACACAAAAGTACAATACTGTAGGGTGGGGAGGTCTCAAAAAATTTATTCTATTCTCAAAAGACTATATTGTAAAAAATCAACCCATTGAGGGTCTGGGTTACTGACTCCCTGTCCTAAGACACACTCTCAGTATAAACATAAAATAACATGTATTCCTCACACATTTTGCAAACAACCTGGAATCTCAAAGCGAGGCTGGGATCCTTTTCCTGTGCCCATTTTCACCACTCTTAGAGCTTTTCAGTCCAGCTCCAGCCCCGACACAATGCCAAAATCTTCAAAAATATGCCCTGGCCTCTCTGCAGCCTTGGAAGTGCCACTGAACTTGCCCAATCCTGACTCCTTGGAGCTGCAATCAAGCTCCTGTACACTTCACCTGCCTGTGCATTAGGGGTTTTTTTCCAGGACAAAAGGAGATATATTTTTGGTTTGAAACACAAAGCACTTCATTGAATGGAAGAACAATCCTGCTTCGTTCAGTTGTACAAGTAAAAACTTGGCTTGCCATTTTCTCTAGTCACATTTTTAGATTTTTTTTCTCCTCTCAAAAAAAAAAAATCTTAGTTTTAGCAGATAGTGGTCAAGAGCTGATCTATTAAGACATTTTCCCAAGTATAATAAGAACTCTCATCGTCCAAATAAAACCCCAACCAACCTCAAGGTGTGTTTTTCACCTTGTCTCAGCCAGCTCCCACCCCCAGTAGAGTAAGGACACTTCCTCCTCCATAAACAATGTAAATAAACCCAGAAGTGAACCCCAACAGCCTCCAGATCACAGAAGTCAGGAAGTTCAATGATTGCAGCTCTTAATTCTGCACTGCCTCACCCAGGAAGGTGCGTTGCAATCGTTTCTCTCTGTTCTAGAAGGACAAAAAGAGCTGACCTGCTGAGATTTAAGCCTGTAGATTTAGTTCAAATACACAGAACAGAGTTCTGTCACAGAACTAGAAGGAAAGATATCTGAGGGCTTTGGAATGCTGACACATCACCTGTCTCTCCAAATCTCTCTTTTGGTTATCCACATCCTACCAAGTGGAGCTACCATTGCTATATCTATTGTGCAGTTCCTTTCTTATCGCATTTCATTCTTCCAAACTCCATTGTCAACCACTTCGTTATCTTCATTATAATCACTGTCAAGAGCGAAAAGTATGAAAGGCTCCAACTAACATCTTCCTAAACCAACCCCTTTTGTGCTTCGCAAGTCGTTGTGATCTCACGTACCAGATCTAGGCTCAAGCAGTGAAATATCAAGAGCATAATTCTTGCAAATTTCTGAGTATCATAAAGTCTTACTGTGCACATCACCCAGACTGTTATGATGTTACTTCTGCCTTTTGATATGGCAATCAACAAACGTTTACATGGATAAGAGACATGAATAAAAGATGAAAGACAAATACAACAACACAGATATAAAAGTAGATCTGATACATATAAGTATTTAGGGTATAAAGTTTTTTTTTTTTTCCTTATCGTTCTGCCTAGTCCATCCAATCAAAGACAAAATCCAGTTGAAGGAGTGACTTCATCAATTTTCCCCAAGACTTATTTATCATCAGAACTGAATTAAAGCAGGTCCCTTTTTTAATCTCAAAGTGATTTATGGCAATATTTCATGCTTCTAATCAAAAAGCACTCTCAAACTTTTGGGGAGACGAGACCATTCCACTGGAAAGGTAACAACAGTGTCATGAGCAAAGTTGTACAAGGACACCAGAGTCACAGCACAACTCTCCTGTGCCTCCAGCCCTGGGAAATACAAACGGGGAAGAAGCTGGAAAGGCAGCTCAGAGTTCCCTGAGCTAGGAACAAAAGCCAACAGGACCACACCATCCTACAATTCTTACCTAAAATGTTAAATACATAAATTAAATATTTGCATAACTGTGAAATAAAACCACATTTTAGCAAGAGGATGCTATATGCAAAAAAATCTCAAAAAAATTGACTATAAGGGATGTTATTTCTAATGAAGAACAACAGGGGAAAAAAAACCAAGCACAAAAGTGAGGCTTATTCCTACCACTCCCAAGGCTCCTTCTGAATAAGATAGTAAAATTTATGGATCTCAGCAGGAAAAAAACCTATATTTCACTACAGAAGGAAGCCACACTGCTTGACTGGAAAAAAAGAAACAACCAACCAAACAAACAGAATTATGAGATATCCATTTGTTACACTCATGCCAGGCAGATCTGTCTTCAGACAGTTCTTGCACAATCTGAGTTGCTGAACAAAGATAAAATGGCATGAAAACTCCTCCTACAGGCATCACAACCAAAGTTCACCTTCATGCTCATGACACTTTTTGTTTTCTTTCTTCAAAACCACACAAAGATAACGTCATCTCTTCTGATACTGCCAATTCAAAACAGGACTTGCTGGAGAATTGCAGAGTAGAGACTTGCCAGATAACACTGATACTGCTGAATTTTCTCACAGAAATTCTTCACACGAATAAAGATTATTGGTTTTTAAATGGAGACTAGGTATAAACACTGGAAGAGTTCTGAGATGGGAAAAAAAAATAATAAAGTCCTATATTTCTCCCACAGAAAAAATCATTTTGTCAAGATCTTCCTTTTCACTCTTTGCCCATCGTGAAAAACAAACAGAAACCCTAAGCCCAGGAGATGGTGGCCTCTGATATAGCCATAAATCATAGGTGGAAGCTGTGACTCCTATCTTGAAAAACTATTTTAAATTACTTTTGACTATTCACACGCCGAACGTTGATTCAAAATAAACAGAATATTCTCTAGGTACGTACTTTGAGAGACCATGTGGAGCACCACTTGAATTTAAGATAAGTATCTCTAAACTTCCCTGAGCTCCTCTATTTCCTTTTCACCTCCCCCTGAGCCCAGGCTGGCCCCAATTTCCACACCTTGAGGAAACCTGGCTACACCAGGGTGGGGACAACACCAGGGGACAGACAACACTGCCCAGAGAAGCTGCTGACAATCCCATGTGCTCCTCATAAGAATAAAAGGCTGAAAATAGCAGCAGATATAATGGAGACACTGGTCCAAATCAATTTGCTCCACTCTGACAATTACAAAGATAAAATAAAACTTTTTTTTTTTTCCCCAAGCTCCTTAAGCAAGGATTTTTACATATGTGGGTATCTGCCTAACACAGGCACTGGGACACAAAATAATTATGTGAACAGACCCTGAAATAAAAGGGATGATAGAAATGCACAATGTAAATACTTTGGTATACTTGGCAAAAAAAAAAATAAAAAATTAATCAACTGTTTTAAAACGCAACTGCCATTCCCCAAATCAAGAGGTCTTCAAGTAGCCCACAAACCAGCAGTGAAAAACATAAATTCTGCTCCAACAGCAAGGTGAATAAAATAATTAAAATGAGCTCTTGCTGCACTCTGGCTGCTGGCAGAACCTTAGAAGCAATGAACACACGGGGCACTTTAAAACCTACATATGAAATAGAAAATTCATGTGAAAGTCCCCCTGTAAGAGAAATAAACTTTTTGATACAATAATTTCCTACATTACTTATCCCAATGGACAAAATCTCTTTAAAATGTCCGGTTTGCAAATCCTCCTGGATTGGTGGCGACAGGAGCACGTTTTTAGTTTGCATCTGAACTAAGATACAATGGCAGAATTTGTCCTTTTGTGACTGCATTCTTCGGGTTTCTCAAACAGGAAATCCTTAGAGCATCTAAATTCATTTCTGACAGGAGCATTCACTTCCTTCCTAACTCTGATCTGAGCAGTGCAGCTCGACTTGGCACCAACACCACTCACCTTGCTTCAGTTTTCATCCACCTGGGTCAGAAACAGAGTTATGTAAAGTCCCCGTGCTTGATTTGTGGCCCTGTTGTTACTGGA
The DNA here is from genome assembly GCF_015227805.2 of Hirundo rustica. Taxonomy (NCBI): domain Eukaryota; kingdom Metazoa; phylum Chordata; class Aves; order Passeriformes; family Hirundinidae; genus Hirundo; species Hirundo rustica. The sequence continues at coordinate 15,748,025 of NC_053460.1, forward strand.
GAAAGGGAAGATATTTTACACAGTCTCCAAGTGTCACAAAAACACCAAACAAACCAACCCACACAAGAGATTTTCTTTGCTTTTAAGTAATAACTCCGATTTTGAAAAGTTTATTTTACTGGGGAAAGCATGTATTTTTTTTTTTAATTATTTTTCCATATTTAGGCATCTCTTTCCTAATTTATTTCCCACACTTCATCCTGTCAAAGACACATCAATATCTGGTTTTGAGGTGAAACATATTTCTGGTTATTTCCAATTAATGGTTTCATTTGGATTAAAATGAATTTTCAGGGCTCAAAATGTGACAACTACTTGACAAAAACACACTTTCCTTCAGCCCTGGACTGAAGAACACTTCTCTCAAACATATCCTAAAAGCTGTATAAAGACAGAGTGAAAAGGAGGTGAGCCAATGCATGCTCAGGCTGAGATACAGGGTTAAGGTCTGACTTGAGGACCCATGGAAAGAAAACAAACCAGGAGGAAAAAGACCAGCCCGAGGCAGTGACATTTATCCTCCCATGTTTCATCCACTGCCCTCCTGCAGAAAAAGGGTAATTGCTGTTATTATTTCCAGCCCTTTTTTACTACAGTTTCATTAAAGAAACCTGGTTTTCCACAATGTTTTCAAGCTTTCTCCATCACTACAGTGACTATGATCACAGATAATCTGGGACAACAAACTGAAAGAAATTTTAAACAACCTCTTTTTTTCCTAAGAACCCTTTGCCCACCTCAAAGGCATCTTCTAATTTGCAATAAGAGTCTTTTCAGTTTCAGCTGACCTCTTAGACCTGGAACTATGTAAAACTCAACCTGCTACAGTAACCTTTAAAAAAGGGCATTACAAAAGAGTATCACACCGTAGTAATAAACTACAGCTCATATTTATGGCACGTTTAAACAGAAGAATTTCCTTAAAACCTTTTTAAAAGTGGAAAGGGAAAATAAGTGTAACCGTAGGATTACATTAATCACTGCTATTGAATCTTCCTGTTGGGTAAAGATTAATAGATTAATATCCCAATGATATTAATCTATCAAAAGAGTTTGAAGATTCACAAATTCCTATTTTAAGTCCAGCTATTGATGTATGTGTAAGTGATTCTGTTATGCCATTTTACTTATTTGTCTGCTGATCTACACTGTCATCATTGCTACTATGCAGATTCTGGCTCATATGATGTAGATTTGACCAGAAGAGCAGAAAGTTTCGAACTCTGGTGCATTTGGAAACTTACCTTAATAAAAACAATTAAATAAATTTTTAAAAAAGTTGTGGGAATACTTCCACAAACCTGGCTTGTCTCAAGTTAATAGCATGATCTTAAAAACCATGGTCCATTTATTTCCTGCTTTGATGTGAGTGTTTTTTCAAAGGACAGGACTCAACACTACAAAATTCTAGTCTAGAGGGGAAATAAGGCAAATCCATATGCCCTTAGAACCATCTAAAACTCTTTTTGTACTCTACATAACTCACAATTTAAACAGCACACGTGCACAGGAGTCATAATCTATCTTTCATTTAAACTGTCAATACTTGAAGCTTCTCACTTCAGGAATATAAAACTTCTCAGTCATTTCACTGGGTAAAAGGGTCTGGCAGAGACCACCATGGGAATTTTAGTTCAAGTTTTGTTTGGATTGTTTGTTTGTGGGGTTTTTAATGTCTGTGTGCCAGGAATTAGTCAGAAAACATACATCAGACAATCTTGTTTCCATTCTGTTATATATTTTTCCCATTGAGGTTATATGAAGTTATTCTGAATGGATTTCTCTTCCCTCCACCGAGTCCAAGGTACACTTAAATAAATGCTTCATGATGGAACTCCTGTCCCAGGTTCCACAAGTTGTACACCTTTCTCTCTGAGTTTTTTTTCAGCCTCTCAGCAATGCTGTGCACACTATTTAGCAGCCTCGAGCAGCTCTGAGCTGAGAAACACAACCCAGGAAGCAAATTGTGTCACAGGCAGTGACAATGACAGCACAACAAGGGTTTTCTGCACTGTGTGCAGGCACAAAGGGTTTTCACAATCTGTCTGCTATTGCTACAAGCTCACCTCCTTTCTGCTCAGCAATACAGCTGGAAGTGCTGTTATTTGAAACGAGAGGAGCCTCTTCTCTGCTAAAAAATTATCCAGAAGTAGTAGCACAGCATTTTGTGCAGCATCTGCACATTGAGAATACAAGGGAGAAGCGCCAGCCTTGCTGCTGTACTTGAAATTTATTGGCATGCCCAGGACCCAACTGCGTTGATCCTCTTTGCTTTTGGAGAGAAAGAGAAGGAATAATAATAGAAATAGGAGTAATAATAATTAAGATTCAAGCAATCAAATGAGGGATGCTACATTTAATGAAATTTTACCTCATCCAAATGGATTAACTCATTACACAGAAGAGGTTCTCTTTCAGGTCAGCATACACTTATTTACACAATCTATTAATGTATACCTTTAAACCTGAAACCATTTTCGGTGCAAATATAATAGAAAATACAATTCTTCGGTTCAGTGATTCTGATGTTTTTTCTCTTGCTTAAATAACCATGACTCACAGTCCACTTCTTTTAGAGATAGATATATATTATAAATATAGAAGAATCCAAATTCTTCTATATTTGGATTGCTTGTGTTACAGCAATCCAAAATTGTACTTACCGGCTAATGTAACAAAAGTTTAGCTGTGTTTGGTTTAGTTCCCACAGGAAAAAAAATCTGAAATATATATTCCAAGACTATACAAAAGAATAAAATTCCTACTGATAAGTCAGAAGCTAAACATCTCTATTTTTGTGCAAAAAGCATTAAAAATTGTTGGTGTTTATTTAGGGTATTTTTAAATCTTTTGGCATTATCCCCTTACCAGCTAGGTACTGGAATACCTTATTGGTGTCAAAGGACCTTTACTAGTATAAATTAGTTCCCTTTAACAACCAGAAGTTATATTAGAAATTAATATCATTGTATACTTCTGTGCAGGTATCCACTCTAGAAAATTTACTCTCTATTCCAAGTATAAACTGCTCACACACAGACTCCTTAAACTGATGAAAAGAGAAAATGACACTTTTTACCCAAAAGCACCAGAAAATTCAAAGCTTACTAACGTTTTTGCACCTAAAACCATTAATCTCTTAATGAACATATAACACAGATTTCTTCCACAACAATTCCAATTGCTACTAATAACATCTTTTCAATTAGAGAAAAAGCTTTCATATTTTAAATACAAGGTAGGTTTTCTCCTCCTGTTTCCATTCATTTATTCCCCAACATCTTTAGTTCTTGTAAATTTTGTGACAACGTAACCTCCGCAAATAAAACTGTACTGATCCTTACCTCTGGTCTAAATCAGCATAAATCATTGTTTGTTAATACAAAAATCCAGCTCTTACATGTAAAGGCATAAAAGGAGCTCTATTTAGCATCAGCTGCTGGGATTTTGGCTGCAGGTATCATTTTCTTCACAAGTGTCACCACTTGTGAATGCAAAAATTCCAGGGCTTGAACTGTGGTTCAAAGTGTTTGAGCAGGTGATCACACACATAAATAACCCCCCACCATTCATTACCTTTAAGAATGCAAGTTTTCCCTTCAAAAGCACATGTGGGTAATTCACTCAATCATGGCCTATAAGTTTATTTGCAAGAGGTATTTCAAGAAAGTGTGGGAAATTTTACTAGAATTACCATGACATACATTTTTAGACTCATGTGCATAAATTGAGTTTCTAAGTCTGTAATTAGACATCAAAGTAGGGCTGTAAAACCCTCAAATGCTTAGGATACACCCAGACTATACATTACAGCTTCAGAGGAATTTTAGGCTGTATTTAAATTATTGCAGTGTCCAGCTGGGGCCATTGCTGGCTGCCCTCTTTTTTTAAGCCCATTATGGCAGGAAAGCTCAGGGCAGCAGCTCACCACAGCAATTCCATGGGAATGGCTGCTGCAAGGATCCCACCACCCGCTCCACTCAGAGGTTTCCAGCTCCTGAATTTCATGCCACGGGCATTTGTGCCTGAGCAACTGAATTTTTTCCCTAAAATCACCAATACCCGTCTCTTTACAACTTGTCAAATGGAAAAAAAACAAAAAGCACTCAAGCAATAATAAAAAAAGAACACACAAATTCTCTGAAGGGTTTTATGTTAAGTGTGAAGAGCAGCTAAAATTCAGCAGCAATGCAAGTACCTATGGCTGTTGCGACAACAAAGCATCTGAACTCCACTGATGGCAGTGACAAGCCAGTAGCAGCAAAAAGGGAGTTCCCAGTAATCATTAAAAAGCCATGTAATGCAATGTTAAAGTTACCCTCCCTTACTCCTGGCCATGTGAACTGGGCCCTTCTGCATTCAGTGGGGGCTCTATTAACAGAGCAATTAGCTGGAGCTGCCAGGTATGGCAAACAACCAGCCCTTTGTAACCCTGGGTGGATGGCATTAATCACGAGCGGTAACCACCACAGTCTGCTCCGACTCGCCTGACCTAGAGATTAGACCCAAAAGTAATACTTCAGATATGAAAGAGAGGATTAATGTAATTTAAATTGCAGTTATTTCAGCAGGCAACATGCAAGTGTCAGCTAACAGAAGTCCACACAGGTCCATGGAGAGCAGTGGGTATCAGGGAGGGTCACCTGTTCAGATATTTGCTCTGGGCAAGGCTCCTGTCTCCCTATTTCTCCTACAAATGTTTCCTGGAAACCAAGACCCAGCAGAAAAGGCAATAGCTAAGTCTCTATATCCTGCTCTGGGTCTGAACCATAAACCAAGCTATATTTTAATGTTAAAATATTATACTTTTATTTATTTCATTAACCCTCACCCCAATAGTTTCTGAACTCAACACCAAGGTGAAAAATTGTCATTATTCCATGATTACACCATTTATGGCCCACTGTGCCTACAGAGTGGAGTAACTCAGAACCTTTTCAGAGACCACTCCTAAGATACCTCGTTTTTATATAGTTCAGGTGGAATATCTGCTCAGTTTGCATTATATGCTGTGTATTTTACCCAAAGACATATTGTACACAGTCATTAAGTGAAATGCCACAAATGCTGATATCTCAACTACAATATATAGGGAGACAAAAACATTCTAAACTAAAGGAAAAAATATTCCAGGCTGTGAAGTGTGACAAAAAAGGCCCATGATAACAGTTTCATCTGAAAATAGCAGACTGAGACACATTAAAATTGCTTTATTGTCTCCCTAATGAGGCAATGTATGTAAAGCCCCAAATACTCTATAATCAAAGTTACTAGCTAGTGTAAGCTTTGAAAAATGAGAAGCAAATCTATAGCTGATAATTAACAACTTCCTTCATTGTTGACTACACAGGAAGGAGAAGGATGTTTTTACTGCTGCTCTTCTGTGCTTTAGTGTATGATGCTGCCCTAGTGTGGTCGGAACCCCAGCTCAGAACACAGGAACTGCTTTATTTTTACCCCAAAACTCTTGAGAGCTGCAGTCAGGAAGGCTTACTTTTTGTACCCTAAAATGCTAATGTCATTTCTCTTCAGTTAGATAGAATTAGAATACTCTGTATAATTAGAACAGATCATAAGGTTCCAAGGTTATCTGTAGTGTCATGAAGACAGCAAGTTTTTCTTATCAAAGTCAGTTTTCCCAGGCTAAGTATAATGCATCCTTGTGCAAATATAAATCCTTAAATACTGCTTATCACACCTTAATAGCAGGAAAAAAAACCTGCATGCAAAAAGCTCCATACCACCAAATATTTGTAATCTACCAATAGAATCTATTCAATAATGAGAGAGTGAATCTAAGCTAAACATCTCTACCACCTTATTTCTATTAGTCCAAACAGAGGTTTAAAACCACATTTTTCTGACCAACCTGGAAAAATTGAGAGTGTGGAGATGACTTTTCCAGCAAAAGAAGCTACAATACTCAGGTTCATGATAAGATCACCTAGAGGACAGAACTTGCAGAGATTTTCTCTGAACCCAGTTGCTTCCTACTGAAGGACACCACAGCACAGTCACCTGGACTCCAATCTCCTGCCAGGCAGCTGCTCCAGAGCATCCCTTCATTCATACCAGCTACTAATACTTCAAGTTTTATCAACGTTCTTTGAATACTTTCACAGCCTCAAAATCATACATGACCCCATCAAATATACCAAAACATGGGGAAGAGTATGTGAGCCACTGATTAAATTCACTATGGCGAAATTTTTTCACCTAAGATCCAAGGGTTTTAAAAAATCCAGAATTATCTCTGGCTGTATATTCCCAGCTGGATGTATCCACTGCTGTGAGGGGTTTTATACTTTGCCTTAAAACACCTCACATTTAAACTAGGTTTGCAAAAGTGCCTACATGCAAATCAAAATACTACTTACTCATTTGCCCAGGGCAATAATTATATTTTATAAACTTGTCAAATATCCTTTGTTTCTTAATCAATCTTCAGGGCCTGTAGCAGACAAGCAGGTTTTGTGGCTTCTAAAAGTAAAATTTCAGGACTATTTTTAAACATTTATATTAAACAATGTGCATGATCATATCCACTGACTATTTCAAGGCTCCAATGAAAACTCTAGAATGCTAATAGATAGCACAGAAAACCTAAATACAAATCCACCAAATCCCAACCTGAAAATCATTAGGTAAACCAAAAATTATTTGAATACCTACTGATAATATCTCTTTGGGTACTGGCAAGAAATAATAAATTAAATTCCAGTAAAAAAGCTTATCCTTGAGACCTAGTGTTCACTGAAGAATAACAGCATTCCCATGCTTCTGACACTGAAACCTGTGTGATTTTGAGCTATGGAAAGAACAAACTATAAAAAAAGAAATAAGCCACATCTTCAAAAAGAACTTGCACATCTCAGTTAAAGCATATATCCAAATATATATATTCATTCAGTGCTGGATCCAGCCGTTGTTAACATTAGAGAAAAAAACACCTCTCATACTGTAAAACTGCATAAGATCAGTGGCTATTAATGCAGAGTTATGACCAAAGGATACCACACCTAAAACTCTGTCATCATGGACCCTCAGGTATTTTCATATTCTGGACACCATCTAAATGGAAAGATTACTTCATAGATCTTATCTGCACTTTCACAGACCAAGCTCCCTCATGTTCATAATCCTGACTCATATCCATCACCATTTGGGAGCCAGTGTGTATCTTTGCAGGGCTTCAGAATTCCATCTGTCCTGCCTGAGATTTCCTGAAGTACAGATAAATTCCACTGAATAACACTGCAATATGGGAAACGTATACATTTAGAGCAGCATATGGAAAAGCAATATTTAAAAGTACTTCTCATATATTAAAAATATACATGTGATTTAGAAATTAAAAAAATAAACTAAGGAGGAGGAAAACTTCATCATTAGACTACAAAAATCTATGGCAAAAGTTTAGGATTCAGATTTAAGCATGGTTGGGTAGAATATTCTGCAACAGTTTATTCCTTCAAGAGTATGTCCAAAGTACAGGAGACCATCTGTACAAGAAAATACGTATGGAACAGACTCAGAAAACAAACAAAACATCCCATCCCCTCCACCCCCTCCAGCTGGCCACTCTGGTTTCTTTTCCACAGAAGGAATGAAGTGCTGGCTGGCAGCACAGGGTCCCCAGTGTGGTAGCAGCTGATGTACAGAGAACCAGCAGAACGAACAGAACCTTTTCTTTACTCTTTCCTGTGCACTCCCACTGCCTGTACTACACCTAAATCCGGCATTTAAATCCTGATGTGGACAAAAGCTTCACTGCACACTCCATTCTTGGCTCTTCTGTGATGTTTGCAGAGCCATCCTCACAAACTTCACTTCAAGCCATCCTTAGTTAATATTTATCCTCCGTAAATGAACTTAGTTTTGCAGACCCGTCCTTTCGATAGAATCACAGAGTAACTGAGATTGGAAGAGACCTCAAAGACCAGAGTCCCAGCTGTGCCCGATGCCCAGAGCACTCAGTGCCACCCCCAACCCTTCCTGGGACACCTGCAGGGATGGGCACTGCAAACCTCCCTGGGCAGCCCCTGCCAAGGCCTGAGCGCCCTTTCCATGGGGAAATTCCTGCTGCTGTCCAAGCTGAGCCTCCCCTGGCCCAGCCTGAGGCCGTTCCCTCTCCTCCTGTCCCTGTCCCCTGGGAGCACAGCCCGATCCCCCCGGCTGTCCCCTCCTGTCAGGGACTTGTGCAGAGCCACAAGGTTCCCCTGAGCCTCCTTTTCTCCAGGCTGAGCCCCTTCCCCAGCTCCCTCAGCCCCTCCTGGGGCTCCATTCCCTTCCCCAGCCCCGTTCCCTGCCCTGGACACACTGCAGCCCCTCCATGTGTCTCTAGCCACGAGGGACCCAGAACTGGACAAAATCCTCAAGGCGTTGCACCAGTGCCAAGTATTTCCTGACAGAATACATGGACACACCCTTTACCCTGTTCAAATAAAGCAGCTTTTCTAAAAATTTCTTCCATCAACATACAGTTTCCCAGTTACCACATCTGTGGAATACCGAAGAGGACTCTCTCCCAAAGAGTTTAAATAAAGTACAATTTGTTTGGGGATTGTTTTTAAAACAATTTCTGGTTTAAAAAAAACCAAAAACCAAACACTTCTGAGCCATATATTTTGCCTGGATTTTCTAAACAATACAATGAGAAATCCTGATCAATAAACATTCTCTCATGAGAACTTGTAAAGCATTTTCCAAAATCATCCCCTGTTGTCATGGACTCAGCTCTGAAAGAACATTGTACTTAACAGCAGGGAAAAGAGATGCTGAGGAAAAAAAATTCAAATCAAAATCACACAATCAAAAATGTACCCAATTTTTATATTAGAAGTCCTTCTCTAGGGACTATTGCAATAAACATTCAAACATCTGAAAATACAACACCACCATCTTCCAGGAAAACACCCTGAATTATATCTTATCTGTTATGATGTCACAAAAAATTCAAACTTTATATAAACTACAAGTTTCATTCATTCAGCTTCATACCATTTTAAGTAGCCAATTTTTTTCTGCTGTTGTGTTTTTGGGGTGATCCAGTCACAGTTAACACTGCAGGTAGCGCTGCCTCCAAAGCTGTAAAAACCTTTACCAGCACAAAGAAATTGCAAAGCAGGAAAAAGTTTAAATTATTGCAGAAATAAACCTAGAATATAAATGGTGCTATAAAACCCTACTTGTTTCAGCACTTTTTTTTTTTTGTACTGCACTGTCACTATCATGTGGCAATCACAGGAAATCTATTCTTCAAGAACGAGTTCTTAGCCACTCTTGAAGAGCTAAAAATGCCTTTTTTTTCCAGATGGCCTAATGATAATGGCTTTTCACAGATCAGCTGCAAAAGTTGGTTGTTTTGTTCTCACTTCGGTTAAGTAAAATTCCAGAAATGCCACAGTCAAGTTAATCTCAAAGAAAACAGATATAATGAATACTGAATCAGAGGACTTTGTGGAAACTGTGGCTTCAGTGGAAATGTTTTATTCAGTTCTGCAACCACCAAACCTCAGGCTGTGAGGTCTTGTAGAGCTACTCCAGCCAAAGGCAGGACCTCTAAGGCCAGGACCAAACCTAGACACACACCCAGGGACCCCCATTGGGAGCACCTTCTTCGTTAACTGACCATAAGCTCAGCACCTCTACTCCGTCCAAGTTCTGCCCTACAAAGGAGAACACGAGGAAAAGGAGCATCATGGTTTCATTACAGGTCAGAAATCGTGGTCCCAGCCTCTGAGCAGCGAGGGTACTTCCCTGCAGATATCAGCTGTGGAATTCACACCAGCCTGAGCTCGGTGGTGCTCTCCCCTCAGCAGAGATCCCCAACACCAGCATCGTTAAACCCAACTGCATTTCTCCAAAGAGAATAATAGAACTAAAAAGGACACTGGAGACAAGAAACCAGGATCATCAGAATCATAAAAGTCCAGGTCATAAATTGCCAGCTTCCAGAAACAGGGAGCACAAATCTGGGAAATCACAACCCTACGTGTGCTCTGCAACTTCCACTGCTCCCCTGTAAATCCTTCAGTGGCCAAAGTCACAAAAAGGACAGTGTCCTTTCGGTCTGCTGTGCAATTGTTGTTCTGATGATCGTCAATCTGAAGGTGGGAGGGAGCACTGCAGAACTGGTTCCCACTTCAGGAAATTTCAGCTGGCCACACATCAAAATTAGAAAACTGAGGTCACTGGGTTTGATCTGAAGCACCACACTAAGTACGTAAGCCTTTAAAATACCCTCAGAGTACATTACGTTTCTTGATAGGCATTTCCAGACTCACATCTGTCCATTACAAATAAGGAACTAAAAAATAAAATCTCAGAGAGCCTTTGACTTCAACAGAAACAGAAACAGTTCATCCTACAAGCACCTGGTTGAAAAATCTTATTGATTTTCTAATAATAAATTGCATTTAGATAAAAACTGAATTTTTTTAAGCAGGAGTAACAACTACAGCAATAAGGAGAACTCAGCGCATCAGTGCTTTAATGCATTTAAAACAAAAATCAAAATCCATTTTGTAAGCAAAAAGTAAGATTTTTTTCCCTTATGTTCCAGAAATCTTAATCTCCCCAAAGCTTATTTTCAGTTCAAAGTTTCCAGGACTTTTAACAAAATAATTTTACTTGATTCTCATCCCATGAAATCACTAGCTATCATAAGGAAACTTAACTACATTTTGACCTGACTTAAAACACACTTACACCTCAGTATTTCAAGTCAGACAGAGTAAAGTTGTACAAACCCAGTACAGAAAGCTAAAACTAACCGAGTAACTGCTTAGAATATCTAAAGAACAAAAACTAACAAAGTTTGCCATTCCTATTAATCCTTCTTTTTAAACTGCAATGTTTTTTTGAAAGCTTTTTAACAAAAATAATTTAATAGAATGACCCAATCAGTGAAATAAAAATTGTCCTTAATATATTTTTAAATACTCTCTGTAAATACTTTAATCTTAGGAGAAACAATCCTTCTCATGCAAAATTTTAAAAACACATAATATGATGGTTTTTTCCCAAACCTGTTCATGTACATATTTTCTTGTTTAATTATAATATCCTGATAAAATCCCACCACTTGTTTCTGATAATCCCATCATTAAGCACACTTTAAATGCCTGATACTATGCATAGCCACACATAGGAAAAAGCAGAAGTAGAAATAAATTTCAACCGGAAGATTCCTTCCCTGGAAAACAATTTATTTCCAAAAAATAACCGCTATATAAATTAAATTCATGTCTGAATAGACTTGTAATATATCAGTATTTTCAACAACAAAATGCAAAGGCAATAAATTATACCAGACCCTAACCTAGAAGAGGCTGAAGCAGTAAAAAAAAATCCTGGCAAAAATGAAGAAAGCATAAAAGATGCTGAAAAATATCAGAGTTCTGCAAAGGCAAAAATCAGTTTGGCAGGGCTTGGAGCAAAGCAGCCTCCCCAGAAGGAGAGAGCTGGAACATCTCAGTGCACCTGTGCAGCCTGAGAGAGCAGCAGCTCCTCTCAAAGACAGAGCAGGAGCCTCCGGTTTGAATTCGGTTCCTCCCTTGCAGCACATCACAAGTTGTCTGCTATTGCTCGCCCCTCTCTCCTCCCAGAAATGTTATTTTAACTTCTTATCATAAAAAGATATGATTCCAATGTTTGTACTATGAGCTACATTTATCTTTAAGAGCAAGATGTTGAGTTTAGTCCTAATGATGAAAAAAGGCTTTAAAAAGGAAAACTCATCACAACTCATTATGTACTATAAAGGCCACAATTTAAGGATTCTGTAACTCCAGTGATGATCATTTTAAAGTAGATTTATTGCAGAAAATAGTTAGATACTTTTACTTCAGTTATAATTTTCCATTTTGTAATTTAACACTCCTTTAGTTTATACTTGTGCATTAAAAATATAGCTGGAGAAGTCCATCATTAAATACTTTTAATAAGTGCAATAAATAAATTTTACAGTGCGCATAAATCTAAGAACAAAACACAGCTTAAATTGTTAATCTTACACTTTTTCTCATTAATTGCAATACATAAACATATGTTTTATACAAAGATATTTGCCACAAAATAAGTATAATAAATACAGTTTACCACATGTATTAATCTTAATAGTTACAAGCTGTTAATCTTATATATTAGGTAATAATTTGCAATAAATAATTGTTTATTATCTTGATGCCTGCTTGTCTTGGATTTTAGCAATATGCAATAAAGAAATGCAATTTTGAATAATTTGATTGTAAGACTGCTGGGAAAATACTGTAAGTTATAATTAGCTGAGGGAGGATTTTGTTCACTAGATGAACCATAGAGATATAGTTCAATAACAGAAACATGCATTATTGCTAACATAAATAATTTAAAAAGTTAACTTCAGTTTCAAGCAATAAGATTTTTTTAACGTTAAATGCAAATAAAATTAGTAAAATATTTCACATTTTTTACTTCTTTTATCATTTTGCATTCACTGAAAACAGCAGCAAAAACCAGAGAAGCATTTCAGCCTCCTGCGATTTTTGGCACAACCCACAAAAATCTGTCTCCCACCATCAATATTTACCTGCTCAGAAGCAAATCATATTACAGTACCAAACCATCTTCTGTCCTCTTCTAGTATAACACATTCTCTCAAATTTACTCATCTTAATATTGTTTTCCCTTATACAGAACTGGGAATAATTTGTCACAAATATTTGTTCATTACCTTAGTATTTTCTCGCTTTGGAATTTGGTAACTTACAATAAAGAAATGCAATTCTGAATAATTCAGTTGCAAGACTGTTGAGAAAAAGGGTAAATTCTAATTAGCTGAGCAATGACACAGTTGCCTCAGAAGGGGACCAGTGCTTCTTTCCAGTAACTTTAAAAGTTTCCTTTTTATCAGGTAAATATTCTCTCAAATGAGAGAAAGAACTATAGTAGAGGCATTTCAAACACATCCCTGCTACAGAAACAAAAGGACAGAAACAAAAATAAATTAAATATAGGTCCTGAAACCCCAAAGTTCTTGTGTTGGACATTAAAAACAGGATATATTGTGCATTTTTATGCAACAGGAATTTGTACACTTTTTTTTGCTTACGCATCCTAATAAAGATAAATAGAGAAATCAAATCTGCCTGTAAAATACATGCCAAAAAACAAGGTAAAGTTTCTTGTGAATTCTAATCTGGCTCTGTTTCCAATCTGTAAGGCATTACAAATGCAATCAGTGCAGATGACAAATAAAATCCATCAGAGATCACAGTACTTCATAACGTTTATTACCAAAGTTACTACACACATACCTATTGTATTTTCTGAAAATGATATTAATATTTATCTACCTATAAATTTTGCTACAAATACCAGTATTTGTAAAGCAATGCCATTTACTGTTAAGAGGAGTCATGCATTTCTGAGTTTTATGACACACAAATTCCAAATGCTCCAAATTACTGTAATAGCTGTCCCACCTATTCACCTGGTTCAGTTATATAAACAAATTGCTTGCATTTTGTTTAAACATCATCTAAAAATAATCAGTAAACCACCAGAATTTGCTGAGATAAGGAGAGAAACTTCCCATTTAATGATCCAAATCTAGTGAGTGTATATACCCCCACTCTAATTTGCAAGGATGAGGAAAATAATTTACCTTTCTAGAAATTTTAGCTGAAATAAATGTTAAGGTAGTGAACATTATAATGCAGTTTGATAAAACTGCCAATGCTGAGATGCTGTAAAACAGCAGTGAAAGAAGAATTTATTTGTAGGTAGCTTTACACAAGTGTACTGATATGTTAAGATTTTAAGTTAACAAAATTCAGAAAAGTGCTGTTAAAATCAGAAAATATTATAGGCTTAATCATTACAGAAGTTGAAAGATGATGAAAACAACTAAGCCATAGCCGGGGGGGGGGGGGGGAGGAAATCACTCGAATTAAAACCTTACTCCCACTTGCCTTACTTACACAAATAATCCCATTGATTTTAATGGGACTACCTGAATAAATAAAGCATGGAAGAGAACAGGACGAACAGAGCGTGAGACCTAGGACGGAACAAATTCAGGGACCCTTCGCACAATATCCAGGAAACGCTTCCAGCCAGAACTCAAGCGGATACTTCAGGTGCGTAAATGGATTTGTACCCAGCAGATAACGGGAGAAAAACCGGAATGCTCTGTTCGCTAAGGATAAAAGGGAAAGATGCTTAAAACAAAAGTGGGCTTTTTGCATCAGATGAAAGGCATTTGTTAAACAAAGAGCTGAAGGAGTCTGCGATTCAAACGAAACGCTGTACTACAAAAACACAGCGAGACAGGCATTATTAGAGGCTTCACAGCAGATGGAGAAGCTACTTTGTCGTAGCCTAAAGATGTAAAACGCAATCCCGGTCCCTAAGTGGCACTGGTACAACTGTGGAAATCATACAGCCAGATGAAGCACATAAATTTCCCACATGAACAATTGTTTTCATTTCCCTCCCAAGCCGCTGGATAGCGGAGCGCGGCGCGGCGGCGAGGCGCGCTCCCGCGGCCGGGCACGTGCGCGGGGCTGCGCGGGGCTCTGCTGCCACCGCCCGGCCGCGCCCGGAACTGCAGCCCGCGCCGGCAGCGCCCGGGGAGATCCCACATTTCCCCGAGGGGGACGGGAGCCACCGCCAAAAAACCGGGAGCCACCGCCAAAAAAACCGGGAGCCACCGCCAAAAAACCGGGAGCCACCGCCAAAAAACCGGGAGCCGCCGCCAAAAAACCGGGAGCCGCCGCCAAAAAACCGGGAGCCGCCGCCAAAAAACCGGGAGCCGCCGCCAAAAAACCGGGAGCCGCCGCCAAAAAACCGGGAGCCGCCGCCAAAAAACCGGGAGCCGCCGCCAAAAAACCGGGAGCCGCCGCCAAAAAACCGGGAGCCGCCGCCAAAAAACCGGGAGCCGCCGCCAAAAAACCGGGAGCCGCCGCCAAAAAAAACGGGAGCCGCCGCCAAAAAAACGGGAGCCGCCGCCAAAAAAACGGGAGCCGCCGCCAAAAAAACGGGAGCCGCCGCCAAAAAAACGGGAGCCGCCGCCAAGAAAACGGCACCCGCCGCCAAGAAAACGGCACCCGCCGCCAAGAAAACGGCACCCGCCGCCAAGAAAACGGCACCCGCCGCCAAGAAAACGGCACCCGCCGCCAAGAAAACGGCACCCGCCGCCAAGAAAACGGCACCCGCCGCCAAGAAAACGGCACCCGCCGCCAAAAAACCGGGAGCCACCGGCAAAAAACCGGGAGCCACCGGCAAAAAACCGGCACCCGCCGCCAAGAAAACGGCACCCGCCGCCAAGAAAACGGCACCCGCCGCCAAGAAAACGGCAGCCGCCGCCAAGAAAACGGCAGCCGCCGCCAAGAAAACGGCAGCCGCCGCCAAAAAACCGGGAGCCACCGGCAAAAAACCGGGAGCCACCGGCAAAAAACCGGGAGCCACCGCCAAAAAAACGGGAGCCACCGCCAAAAAAAACGGGAGCCACCGCCAAAAAAACGGGAGCCACCGCCAAAAAAACGGGAGCCACCGCCAAAAAAACGGGAGCCACCGCCAAAAAAACGGGAGCCACCGCCAAAAAACCGGGAGCCCATCCGCCAAAAAACCGGGAGCCACCGCCAAAAAAACGGGAGCCTCCGCCAAAAAAACGGGAGCCTCCGCCAAAAAACGGGAGCCACCGCCAAAAAAACGGGAGCCACCGCCAAAAAAAACGGGAGCCACCGCCAAAAAAACGGGAGCCACCGCCAAAAAAACGGGAGCCACCGCCAAAAAAACGGGAGCCACCGCCAAAAAAACGGGAGCCACCGCCAAAAAAACGGGAGCCATCCGCCAAAAAACGGGAGCCACCGCCAAAAAAACGGGAGCCACCGCCAAAAAAACGGGAGCCACCGCCAAAAAAACGGGAGCCACCGCCAAAAAAACGGGAGCCACCGCCAAAAAAACGGGAGCCACCGCCAAAAAAACGGGAGCCACCGCCAAAAAAAACGGAGCCACCGCCAAAAAAACGGGAGCCACCGCCAAAAAAAACGGGAGCCACCGCCAAAAAAACGGGAGCCACCGCCAAAAAAACGGGAGCCACCGCCAAAAAAACGGCACCCATCGCCAAAAAACCGGGAGCCACCGCCAAAAAAACGGGAGCCACCGCCAAAAAAACGGGACCACCGCCAAAAAAACGGGAGCCACCGCCAAAAAAACGGGAGCCACCGCCAAAAAAAACGGGAGCCACCGCCAAAAAAACGGGAGCCAACCGCCAAAAAACGGGAGCCTCCGCCAAAAAAACGGGAGCCACCGCCAAAAAAAAGGCACCCACCGCCAAAAAAACGGGAGCCACCGCCAAAAAAACGGGAGCCACCGCCAAAAAACGGGAGCCACCGCCAAAAAACGGGAGCCACCGCCAAAAAAACGGGAGCCCACCGCCAAAAAAACGGGAGCCACCGCCAAAAAAACGGGAGCCACCGCCAAAAAAACGGGAGCCACCGCCAAAAAAACGGGAGCCACCGCCAAAAAACGGGAGCCACCGCCAAAAAAACGGGAGCCACCGCCAAAAAAACGGGAGCCACCGCCAAAAAAACGGGAGCCACCGCCAAAAAAACGGGAGCCACCGCCAAAAAAACGGAGCCACCGCCAAAAAAACGGGAGCCACCGCCAAAAAACGGGAGCCACCGCCAAAAAAACGGGAGCCACCGCCAAAAAAACGGGAGCCACCGCCAAAAAAACGGGAGCCACCGCCAAAAAAAACGGGAGCCACCGCCAAAAAAACGGGAGCCACCGCCAAAAAAACGGGAGCCACCGCCAAAAAAACGGGAGCCACCGCCAAAAAACGGGAGCCACCGCCAAAAAAACGGGAGCCACCGCCAAAAAACGGGAGCCACCGCCAAAAAAACGGGAGCCACCGCCAAAAAAACGGGAGCCACCGCCAAAAAAACGGGAGCCACCGCCAAAAAAACGGGAGCCACCGCCAAAAAAACGGGAGCCACCGCCAAAAAAACGGGAGCCACCGCCAAAAAAACGGGAGCCACCGCCAAAAAAACGGGAGCCACCGCCAAAAAAACGGGAGCCACCGCCAAAAAAACGGGAGCCACCGCCAAAAAAACGGGAGCCACCGCCAAAAAAACGGGAGCCACCGCCAAAAAAACGGGAGCCACCGCCAAAAAAACGGGAGCCACCGCCAAAAAAACGGGAGCCACCGCCAAAAAAACGGGAGCCACCGCCAAAAAAACGGGAGCCACCGCCAAAAAAACGGGAGCCACCGCCAAAAAAACGGGAGCCACCGCCAAAAAAACGGGAGCCACCGCCAAAAAAACGGGAGCCACCGCCAAAAAAACGGGAGCCACCGCCAAAAAAACGGGAGCCACCGCCAAAAAAACGGGAGCCACCGCCAAAAAAACGGGAGCCACCGCCAAAAAAACGGGAGCCACCGCCAAAAAAACGGGAGCCCCGCCAAAAAAACGGGAGCCACCGCCAAAAAAACGGGAGCCACCGCCAAAAAAACGGGAGCCGCCGCCAAAAAAAACGGGAGCCGCCGCCAAAAAAAACGGGAGCCTATGTCCGGTTGAGTCCCCGCTCCGGGTGGGAGCTGACCCCCAGCTAGCTCGGGTCAACACAGACACAAAGTTTCCAGTTCGTTTTGGCTTCTCAGCTTGGCAGCTGGACCTAAAGGTGACAGTCAACAGCAGCAGAAGAGAAAAGGCTGGCTCTCAGCTTAGCAGGTTAAAGGATGTTTATCAGCAGAGATCTCCAAGCTCCGAGGCGAGCGGCTGAGAACCCAGTGGCTGAGAGCTTCCAGGCTGAGAACCCAGCGGCTGAGAGGCTTGCTCCTCCCTCCTACCCCCTCTATAAGCGGGGGAGGGTCCCAGGGAGGATACAAAAAAGACAACAAATCAGGCGTTTCAGGGGGTAACAAGGTGTGCCCACCCCCAAGCTTCAGACCACTAAAATCCAGAGCTAAAGGAATTTCCCCCAGGCTACCTATCACATGAAGCCCTCTGCCGGAGATTTCACAATCTGGGAGGGACCCCGGGAGTGATAGACAGGCTGCCCCAGAGAGGGGGGTTGGGGCAGAAGGGATGTTACATGTCATGTGAGGTATGGGATGATTGACACAAAATACCTTATTATACAGACAACACAAAAGGGATACAGAATTGGGGGTACAGTGAAACGAACCATAACATAAACTTCTTACAAAAATCTAGTAAAACAGTTCTGCACCACCACAGGAGCCATCGCCAAAAAAACGGGAGCCACCGCCAAAAAAATGGGAGGCACCACCAAAAACCCGGGAGCCACCGCCAAAAACCCGGGAGCCACCGCCAAAAACCCGGGAGCCACCGCCAAAAACCCGGGAGCCGCAGCATCCGCCTCTCCCCAGGTATAGGCTGCGCCTGCTCCCCTCCAGCTGCGTGCTCAGCAGCAGCCGCAAGAGCTGCTCTCCCCAAACCCAAACATCCAGCAGCGCTCTCAAGTAACGTTCTTAAAACTAATACACGTATTGAATAACTCTTATGAGATCCTCAACCAGTATGACCATCTAAATAGAAAAGGTTTTGGTGAGGTTTATCTCGGCTAGGGTTTAGGCACCTGCCGAAAATCTATAACTAATTGCTCAGTAGTGTTAGCAATATTAGTGAAAGTGGCTTTAAAAAAAAAAATGCACGTTTTTACGTCAGACAAGGGGGATTTGGTAAACAAAGTCTGCTGCTATGCAAAGGAAGGTCAATCTCATGTTTTGGACAATTAATTTCGTGTTATAAATTTAATATTATTAATTTTACAGTAATGTAGTTATTAGCACAAAACTCCATAAATTGGATTTTTTTAATATAAAAAGTTACCCACTACTATTGTGTTTGTTAAAGGGAAAATGCTGTAATAAATTAAAAAAAAATTTATTGGGTAAAAAAACCCAAAACATGAGCAGAAGTTCAGAAATACGAACAATGTCCCCTAGAATGGTGAGATGTTTCCTCCTTCCATTCTCTTGTTTAATAAAATGCCTAAAAATTTTCATTCATGTCCAAACAAAATATACACACCAGAAGTGGTCAAAGGCAGAAATGGCAGTGAGGTACCTCCAAGTAGTTGAACGGGTCACAGATGTCTGATTCTCATTTATTTTCTTAACAAGCGCCCATTTACAGCTCTTTGTGACTAACAAGGCAATGTACTCATTTTTAGTCCATATGGATGACACCAACTCCTCAGCTTTGAATAACTGTTCCTGAGTCAGCACTAGCAATTTCCTCGTGTCCCCAGAACAACACAAGAAGATCATCCTAGATACTTGCAGGAACAAAAATGGAACAAAAATACACTGTGCCATTGGTATAGTATTGGACATTTTTATCTGTTTGGGCAGTTCATGGCACCAACTCTAGGACCTTCTCAAAATTTGGCAACTGTGTCTTGTGTATTTCAAAGTTCCCAAACCTGCTTCTATACCACTTTCTTAAACCTCAAGCTCACAGAATGCATTGGATATTTCTGGTAAGGTAGACAACAAAAGATGGAAGCAATCTCATGCACTCAAAATTAAAACAGAAACAAGTAGAAGAGGGAGGAGCACACAGATCCTTGAAAAGTGAAAAAGATCTTCGATTAAGGGTGATATTCCATGAAAAGTGAATGACAACACCTTAAGTTGTATCACAAAAACCTCACTTCCTATTACAGGACTGGCTGCCTGTGTCCAAATTGCTTCTGCTCCTGGATTTGATGAACAAAGAAAATACCTTCAGAGCAGCTGTCAGAACTCTTGCTCCCTTCATCAAGAAGGGACAAAGTAGAGACAAAAATGGCACAACACCAGC
Source organism: Hirundo rustica (assembly GCF_015227805.2). Lineage (NCBI taxonomy): Eukaryota > Metazoa > Chordata > Aves > Passeriformes > Hirundinidae > Hirundo > Hirundo rustica. The sequence continues at coordinate 15,767,842 of NC_053460.1, forward strand.
TCTGAAAGGTCTGTTCTAACAGGGACAACCCACTGTGGGCCAGGACTGTGCTCTGACCCTCCTCCCAGACAGGCTGGCTGGAGAGGTGCTGGGTGATGGCTTGCAGAGAAGGGAGACAATTTCCAGCAGCCCTGGCAGGACTGTGTAGGAATGGGACATTCTGGACCATCCTCACAGCCTGGCCAGGTGCACACACTACATGGGATTCCTTTGGACTTGTTCATTTCTGTCCTGTTTCCAGAGCAAACAGTAAAATATTTAACACTGCTTACGTGTAGAAACGGTTAAAGCAGAGTCAAATTCTACATGTCAAACCCCAAGGGTTTAACTCCAGAAAAATTACCTAAAAAATACCCATTTTAGCCAAGAAGTGACTCGCGTCAGGTCTCATGTTTCATGTTATACTGAGTGAAGCTGCTCCTTGGTCATGAGATTTTGTTTTGGAATTTGCTTCATTACCTGCACTTCCTTCTCATGACCCACCTCTTTCCCCTTCCCCTCACTGCCTGATGCTGCCTCCTTCTCTCCCATCCTTTGCTCCCCTGGCCCAGCTGCCCAAGCTGGCAGTGCCAGCACAGTGCCCAGTCTAATAATCCTGAAGGAGTTTATTAATTTTATTACTTTTGCCTTCAGGCCATGCATCAACATTCCTGGTATCCCTGGTAGCTGGGAACCAACACTAAAAGTGAAACTCCAAACTGCAGTGTCAAACTCAAACATTTCAGGATTAGAAAATGAACTGACAATTTCAAAGGTATTTCAAATTCAGTAGGCAGGCAAAATTTGAGTGCCAATCTCCGTCCACATTCCTCTAAGACACCTGGAGTTACAGAAGTTCCTGTTCCCCCAGATCACAGCAATCAAAATGTTTTGTTATCCTACCCATGTTCAGGATGTTTCATCTTCCCATTGTGTGGTTTCACATGGTTTAGTTCACCAACTCCCCAGCTATTTCAGGTCTACCTACAAAAGGATTTCTATACATGTGAAAAGCATCACAATTTCACTGCACAGAAAAGCTCCCAGGGAAGCCTTGCTATACACAAAAAAAGGTGTGTAAGAAAGATTTTATTTTTTTTTTTAATGCTGTATGGACACATGAGAAATTGTTTTTTCTAGACCGTAAGATAAAAATGGAAACCATCGATGACATGGTACCAGATATTATGCAGCATATTATAGATCAGTTGTTACTGGCAAACCTGATGCCGTTTATGTATTTTATATACCTTATTTTACCAACATCACTTGCTCTTCATTAACACTTCTTTATTAATTCTTAATACCATTTTGATACCATAAAAAAATCATCAGCACTGACTTTGCCACAAAGAACTACTAAATACAATGCTAATATGTTACAATGGAAAATTGCTAAACAATAAGATGGATCTCTAAGAAAATTTGATATAGATTTCCTGTAGTTTCCCTGCACTATTTTCAACCCTTTTCACAAGGGATACAGCAAAATGGCAATGAAAAGTGAATTTCCTGCTGTTACAGCTACTTTGGATGCTCATGCTTCTGTTCCTGTGGAGCCAGCTTGGATCAATTTCAAAAAAATAGCCTTTACCTATACTTTTGCACAGAAAACACGTTTCTGTTTTCAGGAGATGCAATATTTGCCTATGGTCAGTATTTTAATACGCAGCATAACACTGTTGTAACTTGCCTATAATTAAAGCATCCCATACTATCAGAGAAATATTTACAAAAAAGCAATTGAGGAAAATTATTTTGGATTGTGTAAAACAGGTGAAGTATCTAGTTTAGAGTATTTAATAACATCTATGCACTGTACATAGACCTGTACATACACAGAGTAAAGTTTAATCTGTTGGAGGAGAAACAAAGTTACCTGAAAATTAGTATTGTCACAATACTGGGCCCGAAGATGCTTGCACTGATTTGAGTGCAAATCATCCAAACCTTCTGAGCTGGTCAGGATTTGGGAACTGTTGCAGTTAATTCTAGCCCAGTTACCAGGTGTGACAATAGAAGGTTACAGCCCACTCTTTTGAGCAGGAAGACAATGAAGGAAATCACCTTGTTTTGGGACACAGACACCCGAGCAAGTTAATGCATGAAGCAGCAGCACACAAATTTACTCACTCCTCTTTCACTGAAGAGTTGGTGATAACTGATGGGCTGTAATCTCACAGCAAGAGTGTAAAGGCACATGTACACATTCATGCCAGAGTTAATCTCATCAGAGCTTTTATTTAAATATCCTTAATAAAAAATAAATAAAACCCCATAGACTTCAAGGGTGCAAGAGCAGACCCATTTCAGTTGAAAAAACACCAGACAAGGTACCAACAAAATTTAAATCAGCCACCTTTCATCCTGTTCACAGGCAGTCAAATCATGCACCTTTTACTATTTCAGCTTCGCTGGATAAATATGGACAGGCATTATATCAACTGCACACTCTAAATAGACATATCTGTTCTATAACTAAACAAATCACTGCATCTCTGCGAGAAGAAAAGCTGTAAAAGACCCATTAAATCAGAATTTGAGCTCAGACTCTCACATGGCTGCAGCAGACCTAGGAGCTGACAGACAGCAGCCCAGCAAGGTCCTTGTTTCAGTGCAAAGATAAGCCTAAGGTGCACCAGGACAGACAGATCTCTCAATCAGCAGCCAGCATTTCTGATCTCCTGTACTTGGAGACGCTTCACTAAAAGCATGGTTCCCATTTTGGATGCCAACTCTGGAGCAGCAAAAGGGACTGCACAATGTGAGCACCCTTCTCAAGTCCAGAGCTCAGGGCTGTAACACAGAGACAGCGACAAAAACAACTGCTACAGCTCATTTTGTACCATTTCACACCGACTTCCAGACATTTAAAAGGAAAAAGTGGTAGAAAATATCTGCTTTTATCATTTTAAAAGGTAGATCTGCCTCTTAATAAGGCCTTCAAGTGCCAAGTAGAGCAGGTACAGCTTCCTCTCTATACACTCCATAAATCTGCTTCTTCAATATACAATTCAAAAAAGCCCCAAATTGCTATTGCTATCATGATAAACATTGGAAAGTTCTGCTTGACCTTTTATTAACATTTTTCTATACCAATATGGTTCTTGTGCTACAAGCACCCTAAGGAATTATGAAAAATACTTTTTTCTCTAGTTTAGCCCATGTGCACTTAATAGGCTCACAAATATAATACCATTATAAAAAAGAAAAACTGCCAACACTGCTAAAAAAAATTGTCATAACACTAAATTATTATATAAATATAAAAGGAGTATGTCTGTAAAATATTCACTCAATGAACATCCCAAGGTGATGATTTTGCTATGTTGTTTTTATTCCTGGGAGATCCATAACACATTTGGATATGCCACATGTCACCACATGAATCAGGCAGTTAATGCATGTGCTTTTTAGAAGCAGAGATGTCTTCCCAATAGAATGTGCTATAAAAAAATGTTGAGATTCTGCTGCTTTGTCTGATAGGCATAATTTAATGTCTTGCTTATAATGCTGCATCTTAAGGAAAAATGTGCACTGTCCCATGTAGTTATTTACAATATATTACTAAATCTATGCAAATATATTTCCCTGAGCTTGGTATTATATAAGAAAGGTCAACAATGTTTGAAATATTTTGAAACACATTCCCAATATATTTTGTATATAGCACTAATGTCCAATGTAAAAATATATATCTTAATATATTCTTAGATATTTCTATTCATTTTATCTTGCTGTAGATTATTACAATAAATATGTGGGAGTTTCTGCTTTAAGACTATAGAAATTGGCCTATCAAGCTATGGCTTTCAATTAAGAGTGCTAATTATACATTTGGTAAAAATTCAGCATTTAAATTGCCACATGACAGCACCATTTAACAAAATAAATTTTAATAGTCACTATTCAATAATAAACAGATACTCATTTAAGAAAAATTAAGGGAAAAAAGTTTGAGGTCTGTTTCCCATGCAAATTTTTTCACTGTTTCTTCCATCCACTAGCATTTAAACATAAGATCCTCAAATACCACTTACTTGTCCAATTTTGGGACAAATATTTGTCCCAGGGGAAAAGTGTCTTTTGTGAAAACTCTGGACGTTTTATTCCATTTATACATCCTCCTGTATTTTCTACATTTACACCCAGATTAACATTAACAGTTTTTTTTCCTACAAGTTAAACTGTATCAGTGATGAGCAAGTTATAAAAACTTGTGCATCTCAGAAAGCAGGAGTAGGAGTTATAAAGGGAACATAATGATTTTCTCTTCTTTGTCCCCAGTGAATATTAGGAACAGAAATATGGAGTTTTTTTAAATTCAGGACCTACAAGTTGAAATATAAAGTGTTTCTTATGTTCATACAATATCCCTGAAATACTGTACTACTCCTACACTGCCCTAGCAAATAACTGACATATTTCAAAATTTTACACACCTGTGTAAATTTCAAAATAAAAAAATAAACACAGTAAAGTGGTATATATTAATGATTTTTTTCCATCTTTATGTGAATTTTTGTCATGTCATTTTAACAGAGAGCCAAATGAATTCTGACATTTGTTGGTGGTCTTATATATCTGAAGAAGATCCATGGGTTTTCAAGGCCAAAAGCAATCCCCCCTTCCACCTATTCTAGCTTATATGTGCCACAACACTTCACCAAGCAATTCCCAGATCACATCCAGCTGGCTGAATCACTTCAAGCAGTGAAGAAAACCAGTGAAAATCAACCATTAAACACTAAACACAGCGCTTGGCTCCAGAAGTACCAAGCAAAGTTCATCCATCCACAGTCAGCTGGAGAGAAGGAGGGGACCCAGGAGCATCCTCCAGCTGCTTGTACAGACACAGCCCATGGCCAGGTCCCAATGCCATCCCTAAGAGCTGGGTCACATCCAGCTGAACTCACAGGGTCACATCTATGGGTAGTTTAACTTGGTGTCCTGTGTCCAGCCCCGGGTGTAAGAAGAAAGCAGGGCCAGGGTGAGACCTCTCTCTCATTTTCACCCAGGTCAGCACTTCCTGTATATCTGCATTTCTACTGAAGCTTTCTACTGCCACTCTGTATTTTTTTCCAAGTATTGCTAGGCATCTTATGAAATATTTAAGGCATGGAATGTCATTACTCTGTTGATGTTTTCATTCTCTGTGTGCAGGGCTGGTTATTATTAGAATTAATATTTTAATTTTTAACATGTTTCAGTCATCTCTGATGGGTTTTTACTCTACTGGTTCACATCAGTTTCTACCTATTTCATTTATTTTAATATTAACCACATTCATATTACTCACTTTTATATTTCAACTAGTGATAAATTAATTTCAAAAATTAATTATACCATTGATTTTTAATTCTAATCCCACCAATAGTGTAAGAACTATTATCTGAAAGTCTATTCAGGGCCATATTTTCCACAGAAAAGTCCCTGACTTTTGGGATTGTGAGACAGTTCGCATTGGCAAATCAAATAATATAGTATGCATGTAATTACTTAATCCAAGCTACATACACAGCCGCTGGGTAATATAATGGAGCTTAATCCTGTTTTCAGCACAGGTATTCCTCACATTGTCTGCAAGTCTTCCTGTTTTCCCCCTAACAGGCTCATGAGTACTTGGGTTTTCTTTTTCCCTGCTTAGGTCTATGCTGCCTGTGGATCTCTTACATTTTCATCCATCTGAATTAGACAGTAACACAATCATTTGAATTGATAATATATACATGAATCTATGTTTAGATCTAGGATAGTCCTGGTCAAAAATTGTGCTAAAGTCCCACTGCATGTTTAAACAGACCAAAACAGTACAGAACCCTGATAATAAACAACATTGATGTTTAATACCACGACAAGCACTATCAATTCAGCACACTAACAAAAGAAAGTTCTCAAAAATTAAAACATACTCAAAAAAAAAAAAAACAAAAAAAACACCACCACCAACCTACAACAGGAAGAAGCTATGAATATATATGAATAATGCCTACAACTGGCAGATTTTTTTTTTAATGAAATTACTTCTGGGAAAATATTCTGAGCTGTGCCCATAATATTTGCCAATAGAACAAGATCTTTGTTGAAGACTGGAGTTACCTTCTCAGCATTACACTTCTCTCACACGTACCTCTACACCACCACAAAGTTCCACAAGGCTCACTGTCTGCATTTATCAAAGGCTGGAATTTTCTTCTGGTGTCAGGGAGATCCACTACCAGCACTCTGGATCTCCTCACGTTATTCACCTAATTCCAATCAATATTTCCAGTTCCTCTGGAACTTCACACATCCCCGGGGATACACACACACAACACGTGGGAGGGATGTGTGATGCGTTAAGGTCACCTTCCAGAAAACATCTCTACCTCAACTCCTATAGCCCCAATAAAACTCTTTTCCCTGGATTCTCTCCTTGGCACATCCTATTTCAGCAGAGGCACAAAGGCACCCTGTTCCTCCTTCCTTCAGTACCAAACCCACCCCATCTATTCCAACACCTTCACTCTGCTTTCTGTCTGTAAAGGACATACAAAATCTGCAGAGATTCCAGAAGCCCTTTCAACAAAGATATTCACCAAACCTAAGCGTTAGGAATTTCCACAGAGGGCTCCAGCCAACATCATCAAAAGCCAACATAATTGCCTTCACATAGGAAAGCATAATTTTCACACTCAGAATAAATCTGCCAAATATGAACTTCATGTTGCAATGTTTCTTGGTGAAGGTATGGTGACCAGAATGTATTGGTATATTTAAATAGAAAGTCACTTTGATATTATACTTCAAAAGTAAACTGATTTAGTCAACTAATCTTGCTTATTTCCTATATATTGTTAGTTTCTATCAGTCCGATGATTTTTTCCAGACACTTACATAACAAGCATTAAAAAGATACATTTAGCAGCTATAACTGTTAACATAACAAAGGCTACAGAATCCAGAGGTTATTGCATTCTCCCAAAAGTACTTAAATAATAGCCTAAAATCTGAAGAATTACTTTAATACTTCAATAAAAATAACCCAATTCAAAACATTTTCAAGGAAACATAGCTCCTTGCTCTAGGCTACCGAATAATGGCTGAAAGAAAGTATATAGCTTGTCACTTCTGATTAGAGAACTGTGCCTCTGTGCTTTGAATGAGAGGCATGTCTGGTAATAGGAAGTGCAGATATTAAATTTAATAAAATAACATGGAATACGATATATATGAAACTTGACCAAGTATAGCACAAAATGTAACATACATTACCCTGCTCAGTCAACTACTGTGGCCTAGCATCTAATGACAGACTTAATTTCTATTTTCCAAGGAGAGTACTACAAAAATATAATTTTCAGATTATACAAATATTTTATCAGACTACACAAAAAAAAGTAACAAAAAATTGCCTTACATATCTACATGAATACAGAGGAGCAGCAGAAATTTGTTAGACTACAAAATGTTCAGCCTTAAAATTCCACAGAAAGGCATTAGGTCCTGTAAACAATTAGTTACAAACACCCCGATGATAATACATTACATCCCACAGCACACAACCCACAGCACATTTCTTTCTTTCCAGGTTTAAGGATTCACTCTGTTTGGGGGTTTATTTGTTGGACCTTCTTTGGTTGCCTTTTTAGCACACAACCAGGATACAGCATTTACATGCTGCTTATGAATAAGGAAATGCCTTATCTCTGTTTTTGTCTTAATTCTGGCATTCCAATGCAAATCATAACAGCTTTGTCTCTCAATACATTAACCCTCAGCATGTTTTTTCACAATTAAATAAGCTCCACACAATATTTTCCATTTCCTTTCTTACACAGAACTATGCTACCTGTGATACGACACATAAGGGATTTTAAAACAATTCCAGGACCTAATCCCAGTAAACCCAGAATTAAAGTTCTTGTTTTCATATTTCACTTTCAAAATATTTAGAACTTTGACAGATATGACATTATGTTTTCATTAAAACAGTTGATTTCAAAATGCTGCACTGTGCAAAAACACCATAAACAGTTTATGATGAACTGCCACACTCTTAATTAAAACAATAAATCCAGTGCACAATAGTTGTGCAGCCTCTGGTTTGACCTTTGCCTCTTGCTATCCACTACCAAAGCTGCTGCCTCATTCTGTGCACCAGATGTAGAAGGTTTTAAACCATGATCTGAAAGGCAGTAAAGATAAAATAAGAGAAAATGTGCCATTACTCTTTGCAGTTATGATTAATTCAGTTCATATTTTACAATCTGGTTATGGAGTAAAACTGCAGACTTTACATCAAGCATTTGCCATTCAATATACCAAATGTATAAAAATGCCTGATACTTTAGAAAATGGCACAAAGCTAATTCACAACCACCACATGAAGGACAGAAATAGGAATAATAAAAAAAAAAGGACAGTAATTAGCTATCCATCTAAAATAATGAAGCTATTTCAGCCACTTGGTCAGTCCTGGCAAGAAACACATCTGTTACAACAAAACAAACTAATGTTCCCTTATCTCTCTACTACTTGATTTTAGATTAAAATATCCTTTAAAACAATCAGGTCTGCTCCACAAAGAGAAACCAAAGGTTATTAATTACTATGACATGCTGTAATGATCACAGATTTGTTGTGTTTTCCTGGAAACGAAGTCGAATGCAGAAACAACTCCAAGACTCAAGTACAGGAAATGAGCTGGGATCCTGGAGTACAAGCTGGTGTAGGCAGAAATCTTGCAGATAGGAAGATAAATTGAAAAGTTCTCATTCTGAAAATGCTTATAGACTTATCAGTTTGTTACTTTAATCCTCTAGCTTTGTGTACAGTAAAGCCTCCAGGAGCAAACATCTGTTTGGTAGATTCGAACATGACTATTTCATTTCGTCCTTAATATTTCCCTTTTCAGTCAAAAGAAATCGATTGACCAAATGGACCCAATATAGCGCATTCTCACATTTATGGGAAGTTGACACAAAATATATTTCTGCCTCAGGATGAAAGGGAGAAAACACTGTATGTTGCCAAACTAGAAAATTCAGGATTCAAATGCAGGTCCATTCATGGCCTTAAGGAGTTAAGATTTCCTTTCATAGAATAATTGCCCACACGGCATATCCTAGAGACGGAGAACCTTCTCTCTGCTAGTTCTTTGACTTGTCCACAGTCAGAAAGAAGCATCTTTCCCCATGGTTAACTCCCAGAAACAGTGATGCTACAGTTAACAAAACACCAGGTGTTTGAGGAGGTAGAGCAGATCAGGAATGGATTTCGAGCACTTGTTTTACTCCCCAATTTCATTTACAAATCAAGGGGAAAAAGATACAGAAACACACACAAAACTTTCCCCAGCTTTTTTTTTTTTACACTATAGCCATTATGCATTTAAAATCCAAGTGCATTGCTATAGAAAGCCATATATCATTTTTCTACATCATTCAAAAACAACACAAAAGCTCACATTCAGTGCATGAGTTCTGCAAGGACACAAAAGGAAACAGATATCTGCTTTCCTGCCCACTGAAAAATTGGAAAATAAATTTTAAAGGCAAGATACTACAAAAAAAAAAACAAACAAAAAACAAAAATAAACACCACACCCCACAACACCAAACAAACGAACCAACCACACACCACCACAACAAAAAGCCACTGCCTTAAGAACTCTAGTATCTTTGTTAGTATTGGTAACCTTCCTTGGATTATCTTTTTTTAAAAGAAACACACTGATCACTCAGAACAAAAAAACAAATAAGCCTAACTTATAAATAATTTTACCTCCCCAAAAATAATTCCCAAGCACTTCTTTAAGGGAAAAAAAAAAAATGAAACATGCAGTTAGCACTGACTTCAAAGTTTATGAAGAGGTATTTTACCAAGAGAGAGTCACTTATTTTATTTGTATTATCAGAGGTCCCACAGAAGTGAATCTAAAACTTTTGTGGAACATTAATATGAAACAAAAAAAAAATTTGAAATTTAAAGATTTGTGCCCCTCTTAAGCAAATCAGTCTTCCAGCAGCTCTTCCAGCTCAACATTTTTCTATTTTCTCTATTTCTAAAGGTATACTTGGGCATGCAATAGTGCTTCTGTAACATTTCAAACTGTTAGCTAATTTCTGCAAAGAATAATACATTCTTACAGACTAATTAAGCAACAGGCAAACTATTAAAGACATCCCTTTTTGATATGCACACAGTTGTACTTCTGAAAAATAGCAGTCAAGAAGGGAAGCGTCTGCACACTTTTATATGTACTTGAATTCTCCCATGTAAAATACGCAATCTACTTCAGAGGGCTGAAAATTCCACTCCATTAATATTTTGGTTGTTTCATCCAAATACATAACACGCTTTAACAAGTCCTTTCTAGATAAAGGTATTTTTGCCAGCTTGTTGCTTTAAAAGTACCCCATTCTGAAAGCAGCAGATCCCTCCACCATAACTTTCACAGAAATTTTCAAAGATAAGCAGAATCTACCTCATCACCAAATAAACACTATTGTCTCAAACACTCCTGTCTAAATCTCTCACACAAAGTGGAGGATTTTTATGTCTGCCATACATATTCATTAACTCCATGCACATACCTTTTCTGGCAGGAAGGCCTGGATGTTTTCCACAGACAGGTAGAAAGATAGAAGCACAAAAAATTCAGCAGAGCTAAGACAGACCCTTATAAATCCTGTCCCCAGGTGCTTTGGGGCTGCAGCACCAGTTGCACCCACTTAGCCTAACGAGGTTCTGCAGCACATGTGGGACGGATGGGGAAGGGAAAAGTGTTGGGGAAGGGAGATTTGAAGGTTGAGACTTTTGTCTTAGTGATAAGGTTGTGTGAGGTTGCACTTGGACTGGTGTAATTTCACCTGGAACCTTTCAACCGTGCCCTCTCACCCAGCAGGTTCCCATCAACCAGATTGGCTCCACAGGTGAAACCCGTGTCAGAGTCCCAGAGCTCCTGCAACCACTCAGCCAAAAAGGGACCTGCAGCCAGAATACTGCACAGATGCTGGGACAACTTCCAAATTACTAATTAATCCTTAATGCTTTCACAATACTGAAGTTGTTCCTACCAGCGTTATCAGATATGATGGTTTATGAACAAATATTAAAATTGCAGGAAGGCACTGTCAAGATGTAATTTCAATTTAATGTAGCATTTTCCAAAGCAGAAATCTTGACCCTGACAAACTCACCCCTCGAGTTAAAACTTTCTAATGAACACCTGTAAACATATCCAAGTGATTATTGGAGGTTTTTTAATGTGGTCACCAAAATAGATCTCTAGCAAAGAAAGTGAAATTCAAAGCTTCCAAAAAACAGCTGCAAGAATATTGAACATTAGCCAATAGCGTATTTCCTGTAAACTAGTTCTCAAACACACTTTAGTTAAAAACTAAAACATGTTAGTTGAAACAGTAATTTCATGAACTTGCAAATTTTAGCCCATGAAAATAGGTGATATTTGAC